>NC_061120.1:113577149-113766895 GCF_002878395.1 Capsicum annuum | reverse complement strand
AAAAAAAATTAAAAATAAATACAATAGATGTTGAAGAAACAGATAATTATGATTCAAAAGATAGTAAAACATATACAGAAATCTTAACAAATACAAAAAATTTAGAAATCAATGAAAAAAAAGTAATTAATGAAGAAAACTTAGAAAATAGAAACACAGAAATAAATACAGATGTTCTAGGTATTATATTTTCATGTTCTTTTTTATCAAGAATATTTATTTCTGTGTTTCTATTTTCTAAGTTTTCTTCATTAATTACTTCTTGTTTTTCATTAATATCTAAATTTTTTGTATTTGTTAAGATTTCTGTATATGTTTCGCTATCTTCTGAATCATAATTAGCTGTTTCTTCAACATCTATTGTATTTATTTCTAATTTTTCTTTAAATTAATTTATCTCATTTAATAATTTTTGTTTTTTTATCTTTTTCTTCTTTTTCTTTCTGTCTTTTTTCATACAAATCTTTTAGCATTTGTAGTTTTTTTCTAATTCAGCAATCCTACTAATTTTAGTTTTTTCTATTTTTCGTATTTCTTTATAGTTTGTTGTTTTATTTTTTCTATTTCTTTTTTTCCTATCCATTTCTTTATTTTCTTTTTCTATTCTCACCATAGCTGTCAATTTATCTTCTAATTATAATTCTTCTTTATCTAACATTAAATATAAATGTTCACCTATTTTCTTATACCTTCTTCCTAGATTAGAAAATACTATTTTTATTTTTAATCTTTCATGGTTTTCATACATTTTTTCATCTATTATAAATTCTTCTTTGTTCATTCTTTATTTAATCGTTAATAGATCATGTTGGTATGTATATTCTAGACTATTTATTATTGATTCTAAATTTAATATTTCTTCTTTTTGTGCATTTATTTAGTTTTTACTAATATTTAGTTTTTACTAACTCCGGCAATTATGTTTTATTGTAGTCTTTCTATCCTTATTTTTAATTCTTTACGTTTTTTTTAGATATTATTTGCTTTAATTCTTTATATTTTGGTAGTTTTTGTACGTTATTCATCTAAATAATATTTTGAGGAATATCTAAATCTAGTTTTATCAAATAAATCATAATTAATAATTCAATCAAATAAATTCAAATATATACTATTTTCGTAACTTTAAACAGCATAGGCTCTGATATCAATTGTAGGGGGTGCGGATAACTTGTGTGGTAAAATAGATCTATTATAAATACAATGGACGTATTTTTATTTGTGCGTGGATATTTCTTAACTTCTCTAAATATTTTTATTTTTATTTTTATTTTGAATTTATTTATGTTAGTTTTATCGATATTCATATCTTGGGGGGTGATTATATGGTAATTGATTAAATACTTTACTATATTATTCTTTATTTTTTTCTCTTAGTTTTTGTAATTCTTCTATATTATTTTGAAGGTATTCTAAATATTCTATATCTTTTGTATCAAAATATCCAATTAGATTGTCTTTCATAAGTTTTTCTAATAATGTTATTTCTTCCATATTTTCTCTTCAATATTTTAAATATTCATAGTCTATCATTTTATCCTGTAGTAATTGTAGATTTACAAATTTCTGTATAATAATTTATCCTAATTGTACTGTAATGTATATCTAATTCTAGATTTTCAATGCTATTTATTATCTTGTGTTGTTTTTCTCGTAGCGAGTTTTTTAAATTATATAAACTATCACATTTACTTTTTCCTAAATTTTCTAGGGTTTCTTCTATCCATATTAATTTTTCTTTTAGATTCTTCATTATTTTTCTAATTTGGTTTCTATAATTAAATTCTTCATTTAGATTATCTTGATTTACTCTAGTTTTTCTAATATATTTTAACATCTCTTAATCTGAATAATATCCCTCTGGGTAATTATCCAGGTGTAACTGTTCTAATCAATTTATAGTTTCAATTTCATAGTCTAATATTTTTTCTAATATTATTCTCTTAATATCTATAATTTCTATATCTCTAAGTATATATAAGATTAATATTTTAAGATTATCTGTCATTTAAAATAGGTTAAATACTTTATTATAATATTTTTTAGTTGTTTGTTTTAATCTCATTAATTCTTCTATATTTTCATTAAGAAGTTGTATACATTTTATATCTTTAGTCCCCATATATTCATCTAAATTTATTTTTATTTGTTTTCCTGTTGACTGTATAATTTCATATCCATTTTCCAAAATTCTAAATATATATAATTTATCATGGTTGATATGTAGGTTTGGTATGTAGGTATTTGTAAGAGTAGTTAGGTAAGTGTGGTATATAATTTATTCTAGTCATAAAATATTTATCAAATATTTTTTTCAGTATGATTTTTATTATATCTACAATTTCTATATCCTTAAGTACATATAAAATAAGTATTTTAAATTTATCTACCATTGTATCAGATAAATAATAATCTATTTTTCATAAAATTGCTATTTTCAAAATATTTCCTTCATTCATGCACATAACAAAATATGATCACTTTAGATTGCTAAATACTAGATTAATCTTAAATAACATATTTTTCGGTCACTATTAGCGTGGTAATCTGGATACTTTTCCCTTAAACAACGCCTCTACTCTGGTTACTCCCCTATCATGGCTTTCTTGCCTCATCGGTTTCACCTTTAGGATAACATAGTTCTTAGAGATTTTTCTCCTTTTTCACTTTGCTAATAAACTTCTTAACATGCTATTTTTTGAATAATTCTACTATAAAGCAACTAACATGAACTTATTTTATCATATTATGATTGTTAGAAATTTATGAATTTAGTTATTCATAATAGTAAATGAATATACCTATTCTGGTAGGTTTAATAATTCTAAGATTTGTTCCTCCATAGATTTTTCCATTGAAATATACCTGTTTTTTAAATAATCAAATTATTTGTCGTAGACAAGAGAGAGTTTTTTGCTTCAACGCATGAAGGCTTGCTTCTTTCTGCCTTCGATGCGTTCATTTATAATGGATGATTTACATAGTTTTTCAAACTAATGTTTTACAAGTTCCTAAAAACTGTACACATATCTACATACTATTCCTAAAAAACAATAATATTTTACATAAAGTCTTACAAACTTAAAAAGTCAAAAAGTCTATAGTAGGCTAATAATGGTATCTACCTAACCTAGTAAAGACTAACTATACAATGTCTTTTATGTAAAAGAAATCAAAAGCTATAATAATT
Source organism: Capsicum annuum (assembly GCF_002878395.1). Lineage (NCBI taxonomy): Eukaryota > Viridiplantae > Streptophyta > Magnoliopsida > Solanales > Solanaceae > Capsicum > Capsicum annuum. The sequence continues at coordinate 113,763,705 of NC_061120.1, read as the reverse complement.
CACATGTTGAAAACTATAAGTCATATGTCCTTTTCATATCTTTTATGATCATTTATATAATGAACATAATTCTTTTCTATTAATTTCCCATTTTATTTCTGTTTCATTAAACGTTCCTGAATAATATCCACAATGATGTTCTATTTTTTCATTTTCGTACCTATATTTAAGTACTCCTCCATAACTACATTCACTAGCATCTGCTTCTACTATATATATAAAATTTTTATTTTCGTCAGGAAATTGTAATTTGGGTAATTCTTTACAAAGTCTTTTTATTTTCGGGACTTGTTTTTATCTTTTTTGTTATAATTATATTCTACATCCTTTTTAAATTTTTTCTGTAAAGGCTTTAGATTTTCTGCTAATTTTGATATATATTTCCTTACTTGGTTTACTAATCCCAAAAATGATTGTAATTTCTTTTATGTATCTAATTCTTCTTTCGATTTTATTATTTTTGTACTATATGTTGTTGAATTTTTACTCCACTTTTATCTATTTGTATTCCTAAAAATTCTATCTGGTTTTTCATAATTTCAGCTTTCTTTTCGCTTAAACTTATTCTCAATTTTCTATTATATCTGTAAATTATTCTAATAATTTTAAATGTTCTTCTTTGATTTTTGTATATAATAGTATATCATCTATATATACTATACAATTAGGTAATTGTTTAAAATAACTGTCAATGAAATGTTGATATCTACCTGGTGTATTTTTATATCCAAATGGTAGTACATTCCATTCATAAAAAAATCCTTGTGGTACCGTAAATGCGGTTAATTCCTTAGACTCTTCTTCTAACTTTAAATGGTAAAATCCTGATTTACAATGAAATTTACTAAAGTAATTATATCCTTGTGTTTGTCTTATTTTTAATATTTTATTTGGTATTGGGTAATTATATGTCATAGTTTTTGCATTTAAATTTCTATAATCAATAACCCTTCTACTTTTTCCTCTTTTTTGTTCACTATGTTTATTTACTATAAATGCTGAACTATTGTGTTTACTATTACTTTTTTGTATATATTGTTTTTCTAATAAATCATCTATATGCATTTTAAATTCTTTTAAATTGTCAAAATTATATGTTAATGGTTTTTGAGTTATTATGCTTAATTTAATTTTTATAGTAGTTTTATGTTTTTTCCATCCTTTTAATGTATCTTCACTATATAATTTTTCTAATTTTTTCTTAATTATTTCTATCTTATGTATTGAAAATATAGTTATTTCCTTTTTATTTATTGAAAATATGACCAGTTCTATTGTATCTTCAGTATTTTTTATATTTTCTAATTTTTGTGTAATTTTTATTTCCTTCTATCCAATCAATTTTATTTCTTATTTTATTAGTAACTCTTATTGCTCTTACTTTCTGTTTACATGGTGTTGTAAACCACCAATCCATTCTGGTTATTATATGTGGGTATATTTATCCAAAAACGGTATTCCTAAAAGTATATCTTTTGATGTTAGCTCATAATTATAAATTTCTTCTATTGTTAATATTTTATCTCATACTTGTGTTTTTACATTCTTAGCTTTATAAGTAATTAAGCTTCCTTCGTTATTAAATCCTTTAACTATTATTGGTATTTTTAATTTATCTCATTTACTTTCTGGTAAACAATTATATCTACATGAATTAGATTCTGCTCCTGTATCTATCATAGGTGTATAATATCTATTGTAATACTCTTCTACTACTATCTTTATTAATACATATATTTTCATATCATGTTAAAGCTCTTCTGCAGAATACTTTCTCTCTGTTATATGTTATAGATAATTGTGTATGCTCTATATTATATGGTTTTACTTGTTCTAGCCATTTTATTTCTAATATTATGTCTGCTTTTTGCATTTCTTCCTTTATTTCAAATTTTATTTTTATTTTTCTAACTCCTATTGTTATTTCTTTTTCTGCTATATTTTTAGTGTTTATTAAGTTTCTTGGTAGATCTGGGCATATATTATTGTCAGATTTTATTTCCTCATTTTTTACTAGATATCTTGCTCTATAATTTTTTTCTTGTCCTATATTTAAGAGTATTAAATATTCTTTTTCATTTATAGTTTATGTTATGTAATATTGGTTTAAATTAGTTATAAAACTTGTTTCATAACTTGTTCTTTTTTATAAACTTGATGATTCTATTTTTTCATAAGCTATTCTTTTTATTGTACTTATTCTATCATTTATTATTTCTAATTTTTTTTTATATCTATGTCTCTATAACTATAATCATTATTATCAATTGGTTTTACAAATTGTTCGAAAGGACTTTCTATTTGTATTAATTTTATTTTTTCCCGTTATTTTATGTTTTGTTGTTAATACATATAGATTTTTACATCTTGCTGTAAATATTTTACTTCCTGGAGTTAGTTCTATTCCTGATATTTCTCAATATAATACTAATGATTTATCTATATTTTTATCTGTTATTGCTACTGAATAATTCACACTTATTATAAATTTAAATTTTTGGTATATTAAATTTCTTTTTATGGCAGTTATTATACTTTTTTCTATAGGTTTTATAATTCTATCATCTGCTAGGTATAATTCTATTGGTGTATCTATTCCTTCTCTAAAACATGTTTTTATCAATATCTCTGTTCCTCCAAGGTGTACATATTTTATTGGGTCTTTACTTTTTATATCGTTTATTTCTTTATTAATTATTCTTTTTGTTACTAGTGGTATACTAGCTCTTCTTTTGCATATCTACAATCTATTACATGTTCTTTTTGGCTTACTACGTAGTATTCTTCTTTTCTTCTACTAAATATATTTTTTATTGTTGGTATTTTAAATATTTTTTCTACACTTAAATCTAATTCTTTTCCTTTTATTTCATCAAATATATGACTATCAAATATTATTTTTTGATCTGTTCCTTCTTCATTTAAATATTTTTCCTTTGTTATTATTTTTATATCTTCTTCAGTTATTTGGTTTATTCTTATATCTTCTTCAGTCATTTAATTCATCTAATTCACTATCTATTTCATTATCTGTTTCATTCTCTGAAATTTCATATATATTATCTTCACTTTCTAATTCATAATCTATATAATCTATCTGCATATATTCTGTATTTTCTATTTTTATTTTTGATATTTATTTATTTATTGGTTTTTAGGTAATTTACAATCTCTAGCTAAATATCCTAATTTTCTGCAATTATAACAAGTACATTCTTTTATAGATTTCTTTTTCCTATATGATCTTTTTTTATAATTTTTTACATAATATCTTTTTCTTGGTTTCTTATATTTATATTTTGATTTTTTGTATTTCTTATATTTCTTATGTCTTTTTTTTCTTATAATATCTTTCTTCGCAACCAAATTGAGGTGTTATTTTATCTTTGCAACATGCTAAGTTTCTTATTAGTGTTTTTTCCATTTTTATTTCTTCTCTATATTTTTCACATAGGTTTCTATACCATTGTTGTAAAAATTTTATTCTTGCTCCTAGAGTATCTACTATTTTTGCTTCATCCCAACTTTTTATTATTTTTGAACTAAATGGTTCAGGTAATTTACTAAAATATAATTTTCTTATTTCTTCTTTCTTCTGTATTACATGTTCCTTTATAATAATATTCTTTAAATGCGCAAGTATATTCATCTATGTAACATATATTACATATTGCTAATTTTAATATTAAATTCCTATTTATATCTTTCTCTTTATTTTGTTCTTCTTCTGTTGTTGTCATGCTGCTAAATTCGTCTTTTATAGCTATTTCGTATTTTTTTAATAATTCTATAGGTGTTAATTTAGTTGTAGTTGTTGATGATGTTTCTTCTGTAGGTTTGTTAGTTCTTAATACCCTTTTACTATTTTCAGTTAGATTTGAAAACCATAATTTCACTGTTTCTATTAGTGTTCTTTCTATATATTCTGGTGCATCTGTTACATTTATATTATTATCTAATAATTATTTTGTGATATATCCTATCTATAATTATATTGTTTTTTCTGTATCTATTACACAATCTAAGTATAAAAAGTTTTAATTTTTATTAACTATTTGTTTTGGTGTCCATTTGCCATATTCATCCTTTAGATTATATCTTTTAAACTTATTCTTATAATATGTAGGTTTTCTTATTTCTGATGTTCTAGGTATTATATTTTCATCTTCTTTTTTATCAAGAGTATTTATTTCTGTGTTTCTATTTTCTAAGTTTTCTTCATTAATTACTTCTTGTTTTTCATTGATTTCTAAATTTTTTGTATTTGTTAAGATTTCTGTATATGTTTCACTATCTTCTGAGTCATAATTATCTGTTTCTTCTACAGCTATTGTATTTATTTCTAATTTTTCTTTAAATTGATTTATCTCATTTAATAATTTTTGTTCTTTATCTTTTTCTTCTTTTCTTTTTGTCTTTTGTCATACAAATCTTTTAGCATTTGTAGTTCTTTTTCTAATTCAGCAATTCTACTATTTTTAGTTTCTTCTATTTTTCGTATTTCTTCTGTAGTTTGTTGTTTTATTTTTTCTATTTCATTTTTTCTATCTATTTCTTCATTTTTTTTTCTATTCTTACCATAACTGTCAATTTGTCTTCTAATTTTAATTCTTCTTTTTCTAACATTAAATATAAATGTTCATCTATTTTCTTATACCTTCTTCCTAGATTAGAAAATACTATTTTTATTTTTAATCCTTCATGGTTTTCATATATTTTTTCATCTATTATAAATTTTTCTTTGTTCATTTTTTATTTAATTGTTAATAGATCATGTTGGTATGTATATTCTAGACTATCTATTGTTGATTTTAAATTTGATATTTCTTCTTTTTGTGCATTTATTGAGTTTTTACTAACTCCGGCAATTATGTTATATTATAGTCTTTCTATCCTTATTTTTTATTCTTTACGTTTTTTAGATATTATTTGCTTTAATTCTTTATATTTTGGTAATTTTTGTACGTTATTCATCTAAATAATATTTTGGGGAATATCTAAATCTAGTTTTATCAAATAAATCATAATTAATAAATCAATCAAATAAATCCAAATATATACTACTTTCGTAACTTTAAACAGCATACACCCGACCCTTTCCTAGACCCTACATAGCAAGAACTTTAGTACACCTTTAAATTTCATACACAATTATGTAGGGTTGACTGGATATACTGTTGTTGTATAACTATGTGAAAGTTTATGGTTTTGTGCAGTGTCTTACATCTTTTTTTTGGATGATTGTTGGTGTTTCCACATACAATTTACACCTTAGTTTCCTATAAACTAGTTTGCTATAGGGAATTAGTACTGATTTAAGGCTTCTCCATAAACAAACAATGTTGGAAAATTCTTGCCTATTGTTTTTGTAGAGCAAGATGGCTTGTAGGGCCCCTCCTTATAGAATGTAGAACAATTTTACTGCTTTAGTACTAATTGCATAGGACATAATGATACTATAGCCATGCTGTGCCTACATGAAAATCTTAATAGATGAAATATTCTTATTTAGAATGCATATGAAATTAGGATGGTTTCCAGTGGCCTTTAGATTGCTGCTTGTCAATGGAATGATCTTTCACTTAACAAATATTATATTTGTAACTTTTAAGTTCTCTACTGTAAAAGTAGAATATCCTATAAACATAGAAAAGAAACAATTTGACAAGTGAGATCTTAGCTAGGATACCTGAAGAAAGACAGAATTGAATAATATGTTTATCTGGTCTTATTTGATATATTTTGCTTGTGCATATGCATTTTGAATATATCTTTGTCGATGTTATTTTAACAAGAAAGAAAAATGCATGGTTCCTCGATGCAATGATTAATTTCGAGTAAATAGTCTTCTATGTATATCAAGCGTTCAAATTCCCCCCAAAAAAATTCAAGCGTGGAATGTTTTCTGTGTTTGTGAAGTTTATGGTGGTTGTAAAGTAACTATTTATTCATATTAATATTAAAGAAACCTAAATCTTAATGCTCTACTGATATTTCAAAAATATCTAATCACACTTTTGACACAGATAGAGTGCAACTTTGTTATTTAAAGACTGACATATGCATTTCTTTTCTTTTATGTTTAAATGTATTGGAGAATTTAATATCTGGGAGTTGATTATCTACCAGATTAAGGTTTATATTATATTGAACTTAGAGATTTGAAAATATTGGTCTGAGAAATTAGTCCTTTGCTGGAATATTTAGTGATGATAATAATTATTTTAGAAAATTTTACCTTCGTAGCAGATTGGAAATTATGAGACCTGATTTGTGATTAGGGTGGTGATAATAATGCATCTGCAAAAATCTTCAATGTTGTAGTAACCTTTTTCTACTTCAATGTTATAGTGAGGAACTGAGATTAGCTGGATGGTTTCTGCTAAATGTGCTGGCCTACAAAAAGCCAACAAGAAACTGTTGTTTACACAATAATAAACTAGATGAAAAATACTTAAACACAACAAAACTATAGAGCGTACGTAGAGCATACCTCTACCTTGGCAGGTAGAGAAGCTATTTCTGATAAATTGATAGGAACTACTTATACCTGAGCGATTTTTGTGATTTTTTAAGATCAGAATTAATTTTTTTTCCTGCAACATCATTGCAGAAACTCCACGCAATAAGAAAAAGGCACTCCCTAATTTGTGCTGATAAGAAAGTATACATGTTGACTCAAAAGGAAAACAGTTAGATCTTTCTCTATAAAAACTAAGAGATAAAACCCACATTGTCCTTAACTTTTGTGTCCAAGCTAATCAACATCACAAGGAAGCAAATAAACACAAATATGCCTTTGTTGGTAAATGCAAAACTATTTACACCAGTCACATTATTTGTGCACTGTGGTATTTGTAGCCTCTATGCACTGTGGTAACTCAGTGTTTGATAATGTATATTTTATTCTCAGTTGTTGCTACTATTAAGTACTACTTCACCTTAGTTATTCAGTGTAATCCTCTTTAAGTTTTGTGTCTGTCCATGGCTCCATGCATATTTCACATATCTGTTATTATTTTACTCATCGATTACACGGAAAAAAGCGCACTCAGAGTAAAGGTGATAAAGATTCATAATTATTATCGTATCATATATATTGGGCCCGTGCGTACACGGGCATCCGTCATCTAGTCTAATATATAGAATGAATGACTCCTATTCTCTCTTTGGACGTCCTTTGTTACATTTATTAGTTTTCTCCTTAGTATTTATTTTATAACACATTATCAATATGAGATTATGTCATCTAGATCAAATACTTTCATGGGTAATAAAGCTAGAACTTATTTTTCTTAAAATAACGTCAAATCTATCGAAACATGAATTTATTTCCCTAGATATATTGGGAAAAACCTACTTATCTTAGGCACTTGATGCCGGAATTCATTTGAATGTTATGGCTCTAGCAGATGTAATCAAAGATAAAAATCAGGTATCTAATCAAGACCGTGTCAAAGCCATGATATTTCTCCGTCACCACCTCGATGAGGGCTTAAATGAAACGTCTCATTGTTAAGGATCCATTGTCTGTGGAATACTTAAAAAAATATTCTGAATTAATTTTGCATCCTTTTGTTGCTGAACTGCATAATGATCTTTTGATGAAAAATCATAAAAGTCAACCTCTTAATATTGCTCCATTTTTTGAAGTGAATGGAGTAAATTTTCACCAATCTAGACGTGAAAGAGGTCCTGACTCAAGTTATGATTGTGGTCATGGTCGAAGAAGAAATCTCAATCATGCTAATCATCTCATACTGAATAATAACCTTCATCACTTGCAGCGTAAGAAGTAGGGTAAAAAGCCTGAAACGGGGTAAAAGAAAAATATAGAAAATAGATGTTATAGTATGGAGGAAAAGGGCATTGATCATGTACCTGTTGCACGCTAAGACACCTGGTTGATCTCTATCAGGCATCCCTCAAGAAGGTAGATAATAATGCAGAAGCAAAATTTATCAATGAGGATAATGTTGAGCCTATTCATTTAGATATTGCAGAGTTCTTTAAATTTCCTAAAGGAAATGTAAATCACCTTGTCGATGATGGATCTGTAATGATCTAAGTATTTTACTTTTTTGTTGGTTGTATTAGGTTATATTCCTATTAGTAGTACTTTTCTAGTCTTGTAAATAAATAAAATTTGCGTAATATGGTGTTTGCTAGTAATACTATAATGATTACTTTGTTTGTATTTTCATCTTGAAGAATACATGGATACTCCTTAATTTTTATTTGGATCAATGATCAATCGCAAAGATATTTATGTGATTGATAGTGGAACAACGCACACCATATTTAAAGATGAGAAATATTTTTCCTACTTTTTTAGAAGAAAAACAATTATTGCAACAATCTCTAATAATTCAAAATTAATTGAAGGCTATGAAAAAGCTATTATTTCTGCCTAAGGAGACAAAACTTGTTATAAAACATATTTTGTTCTTTTCTAAATCCTCGAGAAACTAGTTAAGTTTTAAAAATATCCGCCAAAATGGGATATCATGTTGAGACAGTAAATGAAATTAATATTGAATATCTTGGTATTACCAAGAATGTATCAAGACAAAAATATGTATTAGAGAAATTACCAACCGTGTCTTCTAAAATATATTATGCAAAAATTAGTACAATTGATTGTAATACCCCAAGTCTGTACCCCGGATACTACACAGTGCTTATGACCCTGAAGGACCATAAGCTAGTCCATGACTGATACCTACTGTGAGCACTGAATAAAAATACTGTAATAATGCGGAAGATGGACTGAAATTCCATAAGGTTCAAAATACTATAATCCAAACTGAATAAAATTCTAAAATACTGAACAACTGTCTTAAATATTCTAGTCTGAAAAGCCTCTAACTGTCTGAATATGAAGTTGATGGGACAAGTTACCAACTAACTCCGACTACTAAAATAATGAACTACTGAATGTACTGAAGTAATCTAACATCCTCAGAGTATGAGGACTCACTACTATAACTGCTGCTGATAACTGGAACTGGCTATGTGCAGTCAGGAACCTGAGCATCCAAACCTATGGTATGAGACATCATAACGCAAGAAACAAGTATAGAATCAGTACATATGAATGTACTGGTATGCTAAATGAGGTAAAGCTGAATGCATGGGTTTATATGCATGAACAATAACTAACTGAATGATATGCAAGAGTTGGATTAGCATACATAGAGGATCTGTAACTACTGAACATACTGTGCATACTGTAACTGAGTATACTGGAACTGAATTTGATAACTGATAACTGAATATACTGATAATCTGAGATTATTGATATCTGAATTACTGATGACTGCGTGACTGTATCTGACAGTCTTGATTTTGTAGGACTGAACTGAGTTCTATTCTGAAGACTGAGACTGAAACTGAAACTATGGGAATTCTCACTTAACCAACATTCCCCTGCGTAAACTGAGTGGGGTCCAACCTGTAACCCAAGTTGGAAGGGTGCCAGTACCGTGCCACGGGTAAAGACACTGCTGTGGTCAAGTTTATTTGACGGGTGACCCTGAATAGGAAGTTGAGCCTAATCTGATAGGTGACCCCTGGATGGTAGACAAGCCTTAATATGATGGGTGACTCCTCACATCCTATACTGGATACGTAGTTCTATAATGTGATACTGCTACTAACTACTCTACCTGCCTGACGAGAGAAGTCATCACCTCTACACTCGCTCGGTGTTAGTTCCTACTCCCAACTTAATGACACTGACTGATTAGACTGGACTGGATTGAGTTAGCTGAGTTCGGTAACTGACTGAGTTCTGCTATTCATGATACTAAAGAGTTTATTCTGTAATTACTAAGTCTCTAGGTAAACAGCTAGATTATCGAGTATTGAGTACCCCCAGGACTCGATAATATTAAAAGTAAATCATGGCATAAGTTTTGGAAATATGACTATGGCTACATGTTCATAAATCACTCATTAAGACGTTTTAACGCACACTTGGGATGCATTGACTAGTACATAAATGGGGCTATTTTATTCACTTAGGCATTTAGACAAACACTTGGGGAACATGCTTAGGTCACATAATAGTAAACACACATTGTGATCATAGCTACATCAATCAACTTGTACATCGTAGGATCTAACATAAAGATCATGAAATTAAACACATATGATGACTAATTCCATGAAAACTTGTAATTAAATCATAGATGAAAACCCAACAATAACATGAAACATGAATTCAATTCAATTCTAACATAGAAAGCATGGAATCCAAAGTCTTATATTTTGAAAGGGGATTCTTGGGCTCCATGGAAGGTAAGGATCCATGAATGAACATCTAACATACCTAGGAATCTAAATTATTGAAGTTCTTGAAGACTCTCGTAGGGATTCTTAAGATTGCTCTTAGAACTTAGAGGCTAGGGTTTTCTATCTTTGAGAGAGAGAATGTCTTAAATTGGGAAAAAGTGAGTTAATAATGACCTAAATGCATTTTTAGGGATTAAATCCCATATCTGGATGGATCAAATACATGGAAAAAGACTAATTTAACCTTGGATAAAACTTTAATTTTTCATTGAAATTTTCGATTTGGGGCCCTGGCGCGATGCGGAGCTATCGTCGTGTCACTGAAAACTGACAGCTGGGAACTGGGCTGACAGTGCGACGCGACGTAATCACAGACCATTACTGGATTTGGACATTGGGAATTGGAGGCCCTACGTGATGCGGTGAGATCGCGGAGTCACACTGGAAATTAACAATTATCATTTGGACCCATGGCGCGACGCGCTACTGATTGAAATGACGGTGTTTTACGACTGAAACTTAAAATAGCCATAACTTCTTACCCGATTATCGGATCTGGGAAAATTTTATATCGTTGGAAAGCTGACTGCATTTCCTACAAGATGGTGGTCTAAATCTGGGAAATTTAGCCTAAAACAAAAATTCTACTTAGGGATTCTCATGTACTGAAGACTAAACTAAGCTGGGAAATTGTGGGGTATTACATTGAGGCATGCTCTATCATAAATCAGAAGTTTACCTATCTAAATATGTTTGTGCTTTGGCATGACTGAATAGGTCATCCTGGGTCAATAATGATGAGACGTATCATTGAAAATTTAAATAGGCACCCGTTAAAAAACCTAACAATTTTTGAAAGTGATGAATTTTAATGTGTTGCTTGTTATCAAGGTAAATTGATATCCAAGTCGTCACTACTAAAAGTTGGCATCAAATCCCCTTTTATTCTAGAATGTATATATAGGGATATATGTGGAACTTTCACTCATCCAATGGGTCATTTAGATATTTTATGGTCCTAATAGACGGATCTTCAAGATGGTCTCATGTGTGCCTCTTATCGTCTCAAAACTTGGCTACAATAAAATTATTATCACAAATGATATGATTAAGGGCACAATTTTCATATTATCCAATTAAGGCTATTCGCCTCGATAATGCGGGAGAATTATATCTCAAGTTATTGATGGTTACTGTGCATCAATTGGGATAAAAATTGAACATCCTATTGCTTATGTTCATATTCAAAATGGCCTTGCTGAGTCATTTATTAAGAATCTACACTTGATAGAAAAACCACGACTTATGAAATGAAATTGTCCATTATTGTTTGGGGTCATGCTATCTTGCATGCAACATCACTTGTTCGTCTCAGACCGAATCATTATAATAAATACTCTTTGTCACAATTGGTCCTTAGTCATGAGCCAAATATTGCTCGGCATGCCTTGTTGCATAAGGATATTCTCAAAGATACGATGTCGACTATGAAGAAATATATTCACTTGTAATGGATGCAATAACGTTTTGGTATCTCATCAGTCTAGTTGTACATGAAAATCTTGAGATACATCTAATGGATGTGGTTAGAACTTATCTTTAAGGTTCACTTAATAATGAAATTTATATAAGGACTCCAAAAGGATTAATGATACCTGATGTATATAGTCCAAAGTCTTAGAAATTGTATCCAATCAGATTACAAAACTCATTATACAGTCTAAAATAATTAGGGCATATGCGGTATAATCGTCTTAATGAGTACTTAATCAATGGAGATTACATAAATGATGTCATTTGTCCTTGTATTTTTATTAAGTAAACAACCTCAGAATTTGTTATACTCATTATTTATGTTGATGGCATAAATCTCATTGGAACTCTAGAAGAAGTCCAAAAGACAATGGAATATCTAAAGAAAGAATTGAAGATAAAAGATCTTGGAAAGACAAAACTGTGTCTTGGTTTGCAGATTGAACATTTAGCAGATGAGGCCTTCATCCACCAATCGACCTAAACCGAGCAGGTTTTAAAATGATTTTACATAGACAAAGCACGTCCATTAAGTACTTCAATGGTTGTTTGATCACTTGATGTAATTAAAGACCCATTTTAACCTTCAGAAAAAGGTAAAGAGATTCTTGGTCCTGAAGTTCCATATCTCAGTGCTATTGGTGCACTCATGTATCTTGCTAATGCCACAAGAACTGATGTAACATTTTCTATTCATTTGCTAGCAAGGTATAATTCTTCTCCTGCATATAAACACCGAAATGGAGTTAAGCATATATTGCGATATCTAAAAAGGACTATTAATATGGGTTTATTTTATACTAATAAAAATAGTGCAGATCGTATTGGTCATGTAGATGCATGTTATTTATCTAACCCATATAAATCTCGATCTCAAATAGACTATGTGTTACATATGGAGATACTGTTATATCATGGCGATCTACAAAGAACTCTATTGTTTTCTTTAAATCATGCTGAGATAATAGCTATTAATGAAGTAAGTAGAGAATGCGTATGGTTGAGATTAGTGATATATTTCATCAAAGAAAGATGTGGGCTGAAGTATGATATTAAGATACCTACCATCCTATATGAAGACAATGTTGCATGTATAGCCCAATTAAAGGGAGACTTTATAAAAGAAGATAGAATGAAACATATTTCACCAAAGTTGTTATTCACACATTATCTCCAGAGAAATGGTGACATTATGTGTAGTAAATTCGTTCAAGTGACAATCAAGCATATTTATTCACTAAATCTTTACCAACTTCAAATCTTGAGAAGATGGTACGCAAAATTGGAATGCAAAGATTGAACCATTTGAATTGTTGTTTTCATCAGGTGAGTAAGAATACACACTGTACTTTTTTTTTCTTAACCAAGTTTTTATCCCTATGAGTTTTTCTAATAAGATTTTAATAAGGCAACACACAAATACATATCCACTAGCTTTTCTTTTACACGAACATCTAAGAGAGTGTTGTAAATAAATGAATATCCATTCCTTATACATTGGATTTATTAGTTTTGTCCTTAATCTTTATTTTATAAGATTTTTTACATAACAAATGCAAATGTTATTTGTGTTTGCACTCAAAGAGTAGAGTGGATCTGGTACGATGATTGAAATGGTATTTTGCATGGTATTTGATATATTTTTTAAAGATTTTTTATTTTTAATATTTATAAGAATATTGAATACCATATGAAGTGAATTGTCACATATACAATAAATATATATTATTATAATATTAATAAATAATAATATTTTAATAAAATTAATTATTTGGAGTTAGAACTTTGAATATCCTATTTTGCTTGAAATTTCCTTTTTGGATAATTGATTAAAATTTTGAATTGCTTGCCTATAATTTCTTACAATATTTCTACATGTGTAGGGTATTAGTATGATATAATAGAAACGTTATTGAAAAATGAAGTCATGATTTACTATTATATAAGCATGGTTGGAATAAGAAGGTCCTACGGGATTCATCTAAATCATCTTTGATGAAAAATTATACTATTTATACATGGTTAAAATTAAACTTTATGTATATAGGGTAAATACTGAACTCTCTTTGTCTTTTTCATGTGTTTATTTTTTCATATTATGAACCACTGAAAATTTTGATTTCATCACTATATATGAGCATATGCAAATCAAAATCGAACAAACTATGGTTATCGATTTACCATACCACAACATACTAAAGTCACTTTAAAATACCAAATCATATTGAATTAATTATAACGACCTATTTCACTGTTATTAAAATATACCTCGTTATGGGTATGAATTACAAAGAATTTTGAAAACGCAATATCAAATTAGTGTGGGACGACACAACTTAAAAGTTCTGAATTAGGAATTTTTTGGGGCTTTCATCATCGCGATATAACGGATAGGCTGTTATATCGGCTTAACCATAGAGGCCTGTAGGCAGCTATAGTGGGACAATGAGACCAAAAAACCCAGTTGCAAATTTGTATATTCTCTTTTCTCCCCTTTAATTGCAAAGGGATGAGGTTCATTCAAAAAACCCTCCTAGGATTACCTCATGGCCTAGAAGCAATGGAGAGGAGGGATTTTTGCATTAATGGGGTAAAACCCATAGATTTTCACTAAATTTCACATCAGAAATCATGTTCACAGAGCTTGTAATAACCCTCTAGGTCATTTTTACATTTCCATACTTTTTCACCATATAAAGTTTTTCTATATCTGCCCCAAGTCATTTGTGACTTGGTGGAGCCGATAATTTAATTATAGGCTAGTTGGTTAGGTTTTTAGAGCTATTCTTTGTTTTGAAGTCTTCATTATTAAGGATTGAATATTGGGCATAAACTTTAGGTTAACAACCTTGTATGCCAATTCTAACAGTTTCATCAGCTTTGAAATATCGAGTTTAGGCTAGAGGGACCTTTGGTTCGGGTCTCGGGGCTGCAGGACTTATTTCAAGCTATGAAATGGATTTTGATAAAAGTGGCCTTTAGGTGTGACGTCCATATTTGATTGAAACGACTCTGGATGAAAATTTTGATTGCACTGTTAAATTCCAATTATCAAATCTGATAGGGTAGCATAGTTCATTTGCGTTAACAGGATCTCAAACGAATCCCAAGGGGTCTATGGAAATTTGCCAAAACTAAGTTTCAGTTGATGCATCAACTTAACTGGTGCAATTTCTTAAGTTGACTTTTGGTCTCTTAAGCGGTGGTCACTTGAAACACCCTGAATTTCAGCCCTTGAAAATATCTTGAGCTTTGAGCTAACTGTTTTGGTAATGACTCACTCTACGAGTCGTAGGGTTTCATTACGGGTCCTAGGGACAAAGTCGTAACCAAATAAGAAAGTAAGTGGCCAAGATCTGCTCCGAGTACAAGAGGCTTACTACGAGTAGTAAGGACTTGTTACGAGTCATGAGTACAAATCGTAGGGTGTCCAGTGTTTAATCCAATTGGGTTCTGTGTTTACTACGACTCGTAGGGTCTCATTACGAGTTGGTTGGTTGAGTTGTAAGGTTAGGAGTGGGTGGTGTCCTAGAGACTATCCTGGTTATGAATTGTGGTGACGAGTCTTAAGGAGTGGTTATGAGTCAATGGCTGACTTGTAGTCCAAGGTGACTCTTTCCAGCTTTTAAGTTAAGGGCATTCTGGATATTTCACCTCTTACCCAAATTAAAACCCACATCTTATAATCCCTTTAGGGTATCATTAGCCCTAAAAAACACATCAAAGTAACTCCCTAAATACTCTCAACAAGAACACTAAGGGTTTTCAAGAGGTTGATCACTTAGGGCTTTCAAACATCTTACTATTTCAGGCATGTGACTCTTCCCTCTTTATTAGTTTGTTAAATAGCATATGTATTAAAGTGTTGTCCACATGGAATGTTATGGTTTTGAAAACAAGGGTTGTGTATTTTAAATATTTATTGTTGAACAATGTTTTTCCATGGTTTAATTATGATTATTCATGCTTTAAATATGGTTTTGAACATGTGAGTGCATGGGTATTTTATGCTTTTTGGATTTAATTTAAAAAGAAAATGATTTTGACCTCTTCCAAACTATTTCAAAGGATTCAAGAAAATTTTAAAATAATTTGAAAAATTCACAGAGTCGCTACTTGATTTTTATCAAAAAATCAAGAAAAAGTTCGAAGAGATTTCAAAGATTTAAAAACAGAAGTAAATCTTTGAAATAAGAGAAACTGGGTAAGAGTTCAATTAACGCCCTAAGAAGATTTTAAGACACTTAAGAGTCCGTTTAAAACGGTTTACCAAAAATAACTAACTTGACTAACTAAAAGTGGTTAATTTTGGCAAAGACTTGATTTATAAAAAATATTAAAATTATTTATTTAAACATGACATTTATTATTCAAAGGAGAAATATACTATTTAAATTAAACTAAGTTGCAATTTTTCTATGAATTTCAAGAGGAAAATAATTTTTGTTTTATGGAAAAAGAGGAAAATTGTATAGTTATTTTCTTATTATTAATTATTATTATAGAAAAGTCAATTTTGTTATAGAAAATGCCTTTGAAAAAAATGCTAAGAGAGTACTAAAAGTGCTTTGCTAATTTTTGAAAATTTGATTTTCAAAACAAATTAGTTTTTTAGATTTGGAGATTAGTTTCTTCGGCTTGGAGAAAATTACTTTAACCCAAATAAACTGTTAATCATATGAACAAAATAAATTCCATTGTGAAATAAAATACTTAAATTTTTTAAAAGCCCATTTTAGGGAGAAGAACCGAAGTAGCCAATTTGTTTCATTTAGATAAGATAAATTAGGGGAGAAAATTATGAATTAAGTAAAAGAAAATTAAGATAAAATAAAATGACAACATCTTAGGGAATTTACCTAGATTAATTGATTAAAATGTTAGTTAATATAAATAAACAAAGATAAAATATAAGCTATAAAAAATGATTACAAGAATTGAAGTTGGACCCTTAATTGACCCTATCAATAAAGCTGTCCAGCTTTTGGGCTTTAAATTATGGACTTTGAGTCCTCTTTCTGCAGTGTATATTATATGTATATCAACCCTTTTTTTTTCTACATTTTTTCATATATACACTTTATATCAGCATATAAAAACCTGTATGCTCGCGTCCAACTTTATCATACGTCATATCTTGGATTATACCAGCCACTTTTGACCTGTAAATCTCATATATCTGACATATACTAGTGTATACCATCCTCCTTGATGCCGTATATCACTGCATACTAGTGCAAAACAATCCCCTTAGGACTTGATCTTGAGGTTTTGACTCGATATTGAGCCTCCTCGGCCCATCGAAGTATGCAAGAGAAGAGTCCATTTAGACTCCAAATCACGGTAATCATGCAAATGGAGAAAATAAGTATTAGCAAATGCTCTTTCAAACAATTATTTCTAAATAAAAATATACTAATCCAAAAAAACATGAGTAAAAGAGATATACTTTTGACATCAAATTTAATTATTTGTTTACATGAGAATGCATTCAATAATTCTTAACCATATCAACAATAAATATGTTATTCATTCATATAAGTTAATTCATAAAATATAAGTAATGATTGTCCAAAAGGTGTTTGAATTTTCTCATGCTTTTTTACCTTTAAGGTATCATGAATTTATGTATACCAAAAAAGTTCCAAGTAGTTAGAAATTAAAAGCCACGGTTGAGCAATAATAATTCAAAGACTTGTGGATTTGACTTGTGCCCACTATTACATAAATCTCACGGGATGAGTAATGGTTGAAAAGGGTAGTAATAATAAAGGACAAAAAAATATTTTACTACAAACCTATAAAAGAAGTTGGAAACTATTTTTGTTTTCTTATTTTTCAAAAGTTGGATTGAATGTTACATTGATATTATTGTCTTGCAGTGAAGAACCATGGTTTCAAGATTTATCAAATCATTCTTATATCAAATCCATATAGAAATCATTCCTATATCAAAACCATATAGTTCAAAAATTAACACACAACTGAGATAATAGGTAAACGCTAGATAATTTGTTAAACATCAAAACTATGCATTGGATGCAAAGAAAAGGGAGCATTATGTTACACCTCCTTGGTGGGTCTGGTATTTCTCTTGAGCTAAGATTGAATGGCTTTTATTTGTACTACATGATTGAATGATTAATGAATAATGAAAATATGAGAATGGATTTATTGAATGATTAATGAATAATGAAAATATGAGAATTGTTTTACTCATAGAGCAAACATATGGCTAGGCAATTTAGAACTTAATAGGTCCCTCATCTTTTGAAATTGAACCCTTAAATAACTTTTTAATAGCCTTTTTGCTAATTTTGACTTGTGCACCAGAACATCAATTCTCCTATAGGTACCAAAATTGCTTTTTTTCTCAACTACCATTCTAGCATGACAACCAATAGTTTTACACCATAAGCTGTTCAGCATTCTTTAGTCTTTTAATCACATCATGAGCACGGGAAGTAGCAAGAAATCGATCAAAACCCAAAAACACTTCTTCTAAAATAACGAATGAGAAATTTTTTTAAGAACATATGCACACATTCGTTAATTAATTTTTATTCCGATTTGGCTATAATAAAAAAAAATTGAAAATTGAGGGTCCAAAAATACACAGTTAGACATCGAGAATAACATTCTATGTCAATTTCCATATTTTACCGTATTGTATAGGTGACTAACACACAATAATATCAACGACAAGAGTCAGAACCAAATCAAAAGCGAGAGTATGAAGAAATTTATCTTTTGTGGGGTAGGAACCGGAACAATGAACTTTTCCATTGAACGGACTTCACCACAGCCAAAATTCGATTCCAATTTATCAGGATTACACTAAATTCGCCAGAGTTTGAGCTTCCGTCAGAATTTTAGTTACTGAGGTTAGAAACATACGCCTCCAGAACCCCTAAGTTTTTCCCCAAAATTCTCCCCCCCTTCTATCCCTCACTATCTATTTATAGGAAAAATTGGGGGGAAAGATTAGGGTTTTCGGATTTGAAAGAATGGATTTGAATTAAATTCTTGATCGATTTTTGAATTCCATAGTGAAACAAAGACCATTAATGGTCTTTGTCCTTGAACTGAATTAAATCAGTGCAAGAGGTGAAAAAAAGATGCTGGGAATTATTTCTTTGCCCGAAATAGTGCATCATAAACTAAAAAAGATGAAAGCCCTCTATTAGCCATGAACGACTGTACGAGAGGGCAAAATAGTAAATGAGGCATCTGGGGTTTTGCTGCTGTTGGTTGTCGTTGTTGAAAGCTGTTTCCGTTGTTGTTAATAGTTGTTGTTGTCATTGAACTCTGTTGTTGTTCGATGAAAGTTGTTTGCTATGATTGTTACGGTGGTTGTTATTTGCAGTTGTACGATGTTGTTTATGTTATTAGTTAAATCTGGGTTAGATAAAAGAGGTGGTGGATCGAGTAGATGGGGAAAATGGGAAAAAACAGAGGTGAACCAGGTTTGGGCCAGGTCAGGTGCACTTTTGGGCTGATTAGGGTGGCTGATTGAATAATTTAAGGGGTGAGGGTAGGGTTTTAAGGGATTGGGCCGACTGAATTTTATTGTGTATTGGGCTGGTGTTATGTGAGAATGTGTAAGAATTTGGGCTAAAATAACCATGGGTTACAATTTAAATCAATTTTATTTAAATTTTAATCACATTGAAAATTAATTGACCAATTATATTACAATTACGGTCAAATTGATTTCAATTGTGATCAAATTCAATAAATTTATCCACAATCCAATACAAATTAATACCCAATTTAATTTCAAGTTTCTTGATTTGATAAAAGAAAAATAATTATTTTCCGGATAACTTATTTTAAAGATAAAAAAATGTATGTAAAATTAAGATTTGCCCTACTTTTTTTTTTTGAGTTTTTTAAAGATAGATCTTCCTTAAAAATTGACTTTTTGTTTGAAATGATAATATTTAAGCAATTAAAATTATACTATCTCATATGCGTTTGTACGAGAATATATAATTCGCTACTCGAATGACAAAATCCCCCACATGAAGATTTTAGCAAAGCATTTATCTGGATAAAATAAATATTTTAATTTTATTTAAAGTTAAAGGACCTCAAAGTCAAAGCTAGTCGCGGAGGATAAAAATTAGGTGTCAACAACTGCCCCCTCCCTTTGGGTAGGGTAAATGCAAGTAATCTTGGGCAAAAGGAGTTTGACGTACCTAATTTTTGTCCGACCACAAATTTATTTTTGAAAGAGGTTGGTTTTTGCATGAGTTTCAAAGAGTCCACAAGCTTTTTCGATTTTTGAATTCTGACAAAATCAAAAAGTCGGGGAATAAAGAAATTGGGGCAAAGTTGGAATGCAGTCAATTTTCAACGAAGAGCCCAACCTATATATACCTGAGAGTCAGGGAATCAGACTGCATATAGTTTGATTCAATCCGTCGAAAAGACAGTCTCTTATTTAAGACAACCTTTGGTTCGGAATAAGTGACAAATATATTGAGTTATGTAAAAGAGGCTTGTATTTATCTCAATCACAAATGTGGGGCCCCTTTACACCCACAACTGATAGCTACATGGACAAAATTTCCAAAGCTTTAGGTGTGTTGTCACCTAAATTTTGAAGAAAAGGAAGACTACCTCTAGTGCGAGTTTAGAAATGCACTAAAGGTGAAACTTAAATTGAAAATGTCCCAAAATACCCACATGCCTTATGATAGGGGTATGGTTTAATGGTGGTGCAAGTCGTCCTTCAGCTCGTGTCTAAAGAGTTTGATTTTTCTCTTCAGACTATGTCCAGTTCACTGTTAAGAAAATGTTCCACATTGTGTTGCATCCTTTTTGGAGTCTTCCACACCTGTGGTTTTGATTTGAGAATTTCATCTTTTTGGATGATCTCGAAAACAACTCAAACAAATGATTAGTTGCGAATGTAGCATTACATAAACGTAAATTAGTGCAAACCTGTTTGAATATGCTGTGCTAAAATAGTTGAACCAATTTGCACAACTACTTTAAATGGAGTGATGGTCTAGCCTGTCTCATTGAAAACCAAATGACCTATTTTGAATAGAACATGCCACTTTGAATGGGGGTGATGGCCCAATATGTCTCATTGAAAGGAGGACAACCTATCTTGAATGTAACGTGTCACTTTGAACAGGGGCGATGACCTAATGTGTCTCATTGACAGGCAGACAACCTATGTTGCATGTAACATATTACTTTGAAAAGAGTGACAACCCAACGTGTCTCATTGAAAGGTGAATAACCAATATTGAATGTAACATGTCACTTTGAATGGGGTAACGATCAAATGTATTGGCCTAAAAGACATACAACCTATCTTGAATGTAACATGTCACTTTAAACGCTGTGACGATCCAACGTATCTGACCAATATTAAATGTAACATATCACTTTAAATGGGATGATGGCCCAACGTATTTCATTGAAATGCAGACGACCTATCTTGAATATAACATGTCACTTTGAATGGGGTGATGGCCCAATGTGTATCATTGAAAGGTGAACGACCTATCTTGAATGTAACTTGTCACTTTAAATAGGGTGATGACTCAACGTGTCCTCTTAAAGGGTGAAACCCCAAATATAATAAGATGTGTCCTTTTGAAAGGGTAGAAGGCCCAAATATACTAAGACATGTCATCTCGAATGAAATAACGATTTGGTATGTCCTTTTAAAAGGATGAATGATCTAAATAATATAAAATATGTCCTTAAGAAAGGGTGGATGACCCAAATAAGATAAGAAGAAATAGAAGATTTGTTGAACTTCATCTTTTGAATTAGGAGTCCTTTAAAAGACTTGTGCATGTCCTGAGCTTTTGGATTGAGTCCTCAAACTTTGAGAGGATACTTTTGCATTATTTCTTAGAGGCGATCTTGTATAATATTACCTATATAACTTAAAAAACACTCATTAATAATATAATAATTTGTTATAACTAAGTCAGGAGTGTAATAGAAGATAGAGTTTAAAGATAAAATCATTCGACTCATGATGACTTAGAGATAGTAGTTTGGATAATATCTCTACATCTTCATCATTATGCCTGATTATTTCCCTATAAAATTAGAGAAAGTGTTAGAGATCATAACGATGTAATATAAAAATAAATCAAGAGTAAAATAGAGGAGAGAAATTGTCTAGATTATTATAACAAGGCCATAGTGAGTCGATAATGCCCTTTGTCATGCTTAATGTTATAACCTTTATGACTTCGCTGTTCCTGCATCCAAAGGAAAATTCTTAGTTTTGAGAGACTGGCTATGTTAGTATTGTATTGCTATCCCGATGCACCTTATTGATCATTAATTTGCAAAACTTTTCTAATCTTGAAGTACAACTTTTGTGGAATTTTTGAAGATCTTCCTAAAAAATTCTTCCTCGGTCTATAACATATAACTCCCAAACTTTCTTATAACTTGTGACATTGTTTAGTATGGAATTTTTAAAACCTTCTAAAAAATTCTGCCCAGTCTAAAATGTAAAATACTTGAGTCATTTTTGACGTAGAGTACTTTAAGAACTTTAAAAAATTATGCATTGATTTTAGCTTCAGCAATGTCTGATTTTCAACTTTGTAGCAGATGTTAAGTTTTTGTGAAATTTTTGAGACCTTCTCTAAATTTTATACCCCACTCAACTTCATTTAACTTTGGAAAGGATCCTTTGATGAACTTTTGTGATTTTCTCAAAAATTTTGCAATAGTTTCTAAGAAAATATTAAGGGAAATATGATCGAGATAGTGTGAAACCTACGCATTCTATTGAGGTAAGAAATATAGTTCCAACATGAAGTGAAAAGGTAAATCTTCTAAGGGATTTACCTGTAATGCCCTGAATCTACCTCTTGGACGTCACACTGTGCTTAGAACTATAAGTGATCCTAAGCTAACCCATAATACTTGCATAACTCATAAGTAACTGAATATGTTACATAAATCTGAAAGAAATAAGTGGAAGATACGTCTTTGCTGAATATATTCAATACAAAACTGTTTAAAACATTTACACTTTAGTTTTACAAAACAAAACTTAAAGTAAATGCATCATCTTTAAATGACCGTCTATGAAGCCTCTACTAATATTGACTATAGGTAGCCGGGACATGACCCCCAACTATCTCTAATCAATATGACTGAATAAACATGCTACTAAAACTATAGTTGACTCGAGTCCTTGAATCAAAAGAACTTATCACCTGCTTACTGGAAGCTGTAAACTGTCTGATTATGATGTGTAGGCTACAACTGGTACCTACATTATGAGACAATGTAGCACATAGACATATATGTGGGCCAATACTTCGAGAATGTATTGAGCATGTGGAGATGAATGCATAATTAAGACAATAACTGAATATACACATAGACTTTCAAATGATACATGCTAAGTGTAAATGACTCACCTTGAGCTTGAATAAAAGAAAGACTGCATAATCATAGACATGAGTAATGTAGCATAAAGATAAACTTTGTGAGTCATAACACTTAGTTCTAATAGCTTTACTTTTAGTCTTTCTTATGGGAGTTTCTTCTAATTGACATAAACTATGTGAGCTATCATGGAGTCTAGCGTCTTACTCATGTTGGGAAGAGTTGTCCTATCCTTGCCATCAGAATGAAACCTTACTATTAGTGATCACTTTACTTCATCCATACTAGGAAAAATCTTAACCTATGGTGGCTCGAAGTTTCTAGGCATTAAGGATACACTCATCCGCATTCCCTTCTTGGTGCTAAATACTACTCCTAGAATACTTATATGCTCATACTTTAGGAAATCCACCTTACATTAGCATAAGAGTTTTATTGAGTTAAAACCAGTTATACTTCTCTTTATTTTAAATCATAATCAAGATGAACAAATATGGATTCCATATCTTATCTTAATATCAAAGATCAATATTTGCTTTAAATCATAGTACAAACTTATTAATGGAGCTTAAGAGCATAATCTTCTTGTAAACTCAATACTTGTACTTAAGACTTATAACACATGCTTAAATTCTTAGAAATTCATGATAAAACTTCATACTCAATAATCATCTTATTATGCTTCAACAATTTCAGTCAGAACACGGAAATTCAAATCATAATATGAATCTTATAAATCAAAACATGGATGTAAGTAAACCTTGATGCACTTAAAGCCTTTAATCTCATCGAAATATCATAATTCCATAATATGGCTATTTGGGTATGAACCCTAATTCAAAATAAATAAATTCAATCTTAAAATAATTTATTTTGGGAACAAGTATGAAAGAATAACTTTGTTCATAAACCCCACATACCTAAAGTTTCTTGACTTGTGAAGACAGTTTGAATCTTGGGACTTGAAGGATGAATTTTGGGTGAGGAACCCTAATCTTGATGTTCTTGATATTCTTAATGATGGGAAGAGGAATGAACATGTTAAGTGATTTAGGAAGGGGGGAAAATAATGCATTATTATGTGTTTTAGTCGTGGGTTGGGAATTCAAAGAGGAGAAAAGACCAAAAAAACCCCTTAGGAACCTTCTGGGAATCGTTTGGAAGCTGTCCCGATGTCTTAGGTCACGACTCATATATTCTGGGTATGGGCCGTGTATTGAGTCATCACCAGGAACCTAGATTTTGACCCCTACTACTATGGTTATGGCTTCTCTTATCATCTCGTATGGTCTACTTACGAGTCGGCATTAGGAGTCATAACCACTGGCAACTTTGACAATGCTTTAGTAATTTGGCCATAACGTTTCACCCCGATATCATATTAAGGTAAAATTGATATCGTTGGAAAGATATTTAAATTATCTCTCTATTGGTGGGTCTAAAGCTCTGAAATTCTTAGTAGAATAGAAGGTATTATCATTTGACAATGACTATAGTTATATACATCCCAAGAGTTTAATCGGTAAGGAATGTTTTGACTTGTTTATGAGCTAGGAGCTATTTAAGGACTTAATATATATCCAAGTAAGTTGTAAAGCTATCAAACATTAGGATTAATTCTTGGATCCTTAACTGGTCAAGATACGAGTCATATCTTTTGACTCATAACAAGTCATTACTACTTGTTGCCACCACTCGTAACTTGGACAGAAACTTAGAGAACCTAGGCAACTGACCTTATGACTTTTTTCATACAACTCATATAGTAATCTTATGACTCTAAGGGTCGAGTCGTACCTAAAATCGAATGTCAACCATTTCACACTATCTTAGCTATGACTACAACATAAGACTCATATGTTGTGTATATGACTTAAGGAAAAGAGTTGTACATTGCACAGTGATCTTAAATTATGGGGTATTACGATATCTCCCCCTTGGTATCATTCATCTCTGAATGATACTGACTTGTCTATAATACTAAGGAAAGTCTAAGATGATGTAAGGGACACTTACAAGCTGAATCATGACTTAATATCTGACTCTGAAACTGAGGCATGATGCATGGACTGAGTTGAATTCTTAATTTTCATGGATGCGAATATTTTACCTCATGGAATAGCCATACTCATGAAACTTTAGATAGTAAGACTAGATGGAAAGATGGAAAACCATAGGACCATATCTATTTGATTGATAAACGTAATTGCTGGATATACAAATTGAATCATACTAAAAGTTTTATACTCAACTAGAGTATTTCCTTAACACTCTTTTCAAGATGTTCTAATAACATTAAGGAGCAAAAAATTTTGGGCATGATCTAAATACGATATTTGAATAAGGAATCGCAACATGGCTACAACTCTATAACATGGAATATAGGCCTATGAAACATAAGCTAGGATAGAATTACTAAACCTTAGGCAATGCAACTACTAACTTCAAGATTAACCACACTTCTAAAACATTCCCTCAACTATGCTTTTCCCCTTGAATACTATACTCATTTGATGCAACTTATAATTCTCACATGGGTACATATAACTACTTTAGCCAAAGTCTGAGTTGAACTACACACTCTCACCATGTTCACACCTAACTCAAAATTACAAATTGCAAAACATAACACCACAATACTAGTCTGAACCATGAATTCAATTCCCTATGTGTGTTTCACAGCTCTCATCTCCCGAATAATTCTTCTTACCACTTCGACAACTAAATCCAACCTCTTACTAGGAATTTACTAGTGCACAATACACCCATCCAATTGTATAGCAACATGAAATTCAAGCATACCATTATAGCCGCATATGAAATTTTGGCAAACAACCCACCTAGGAAATTTTTCCCACCTTCTCTAATATCTCTTGTAAATGACCACTCCCATGCACTATCCCCAATAAAACACACTTATAATTCTCAACTAACCATGACATATATCAAAAGTTTCACCTAAATCTTCCTTCATACTTATATCCTTGGACTAAAACAAGCATACAACAATCTTTATCTAACAAGAAACATTTAATCTCTCCTATCTAAACAATTGTTCATCACCACAATCAGCTCCCCTCTTAGATTGAAGCCTACCTTCTAAGATTATGGATCTATTCCATATCCTTAGGACTAAGCCATAATTTCTTCACTCTAATGTTCTACAGATAAATTCTTAACTCATGCGAATGAACTATATTTAAAACATACTAACTCCATTCTTGGACAAGCCCTTCATATATACCATCATTAACTTTCTCTATCTTTAATAATCATCGTCATAGACTTACACTATTTTCGACAACATACATGCCTCTATAAACACATAGTCTAACTCATTTCCTTCGTAGCCTACAAATAATATATCCTTAAACTTTTATTTTTCCCTAATCCATGAGAATTAACATTATACCATAATTCTCAATATTACAACCTATAGCCCATAACTTAGCTGGTATGAACACCATATACTACATAACTAGCCTTCTTCTCATTTAGAAACTCAAGGGTACTACTAACCACACACAACCCTTAATAATCTTAGAAAATAATGCAACCCTATATCACCTTTTTCACACCTCTAAACCATACCTATAACATCATACTTAATTGCGAATAAATGAACTTAAACTCTTGCATACACTGCTCTAACCTACTAGATCTATCCATATAACTAGTATCACTAACCAAGCAATCATTATTTCTACCTTGATGATCATGCACTATTCAAACATAGTGTCTAGTGCTTGACATGATTAACAACACAACCTCACATACAATTCTTGCTTGAAAGTGATAAAATAAAACACCAAGAAACACTAGTCCACTAGAACCTTATAATAACGATAATCAATCATTAATCATATGGTACATCTTATTATAATCCATTAGCATATCCTCATTCTACACATTACTAGTATTTACCCATCTATGTACCCACAACCACAAGGGAAGCCTAGATTAACAAAACTCAACCACCAACTACTTTTATTAATAACTTATACTTTTCTAACACTATGTAATACAATCAAGAACCCCTTTCCTACTTTAAGCATACTCTGAGTCACCTTAACAAGTAACTCTTTCTCTACTTTCCACCATAAAATCTATACCATATTTACTACCCCTTTAGGTAATGGCCAAAGATGCATCACCTCAATCCTTACTTAATAACATGCATAGATCCTTCACTATACTCTTAACCAGTCACAATTTCTAACTTTCTTTTCGATACACTTCTTGATCCATACTTATAACTTTAAGGTATTCTACTACCTATGAATTATAACATACTAAATCACACTATATCTTAAGGAAAACTATATTCAATAATATAGGTATATAACTTCTCTTCTCATATGCATTATTTGTAATGAAGGGCTAAAGGAAAAATCTAATTACGTAGCATGTCATGTCTTAACTGCACTACTCATATAAAAGAGGACATAAGCTTTCAAATTAATGGAACTTAAACACACTAGTGAGATCCTCCAAAGCCCTTTGTCCGACTTCTGAAACTACCAATAGTAAATCTGAGAGCATCATCTTGGGAGGAATTGAAACTTACTAATCATGTTATCTCAAAAATAAGTCATAGATGGAGAAATATAAAGTAACATATGAATCGATAGAAGTTTCTAAGAGAAAAACTTTATAGCATGATCTAGAGCATGAAGAAGGGAAATATTTCTTAAATGCCCTGTAGTCTCTAAAAGAAAAGTACAGACGTCTCCGTACCGTTCCACAAGACTCTACTAAACACAACTTAATAGACACCCTAGGACACTTGAACTCTATGCTATGATACTAAGTTTTTAACGCCTCGAGACTACCCCCTAGACGTCACATAATTGTTAGAACCACAACTAATCCTAAGGTAAACCATGATACTTGCACAACTAATGAGTAACTGAATATGTTACATAAATCTGAAAGAAATAAACGGAAGATATATCTTTGCCAAATATATTCAATATTAAAATGTTTAAAACTTTAAAACTTTTGTTATACAAAACAAAACTAGAAGTAAATACATCAACTTTAAATGACCATCTATGAAGCCTCTACTAATATTGACTATAGGTAGCCGGGACATGACCACCAGCTATCCCTAATCAATATGGATGAATAAATATTCTACTAGAACTATAATTGACTTGAGTCCTCAAATAAAAAAACTCATTAGCTGCTAACTGGAAGATGTAAACTGCCTGATTATGATGTGTGGGCTACAACTGACACCTATATTTTGAGACAATGTAGCACATAGACATATATATATGGGTCAGTGATTTTAGAATGTACTAAGTATATGGGGATGAATGCATAAGTAAAACAATAATTTAATATACATAGACTTTCAAATGATGCATTCTAAGTGTAAATGACTCACCTTGAGCTTGAATAAAACAAAGACTGCAAAATCATAAACATGAGTAATGTAGCATAAGGATAAACTTTATGAGTCATAATACTTAGTTCTAACAACTTTACTTTTAGTCTTTCTTATGGGAGTTTCTTCTAACTAACATAAACTATGTGAGCTATCATAAAGCCCAACGTCGTACTCACATTGGGAAGAGCTATCCTATCCTTGCCATCAGAATAGAACCTTAATCTTAGTAATCACCTTACTTCATCCATATTGGGAAAAATCTTAACCTATGGTGGCTCATAGTTTCTAGGAACTAAGTATACATTCATCCGTATTCCCTTTTTGGTGCTAAATACTACTCCTAGAATACTTATATACTCATACTTTAGGAAATCTACCTTACATTAGCATAAGGGTTTTATAGAGTGAAAACTAGTTATGCTTTTCTTTATATTAAATTATAATCAAGATGAACAAATGTGGATTCCATATCTTATCTTAATATCATAAGATCAATCTTTGCTTTAAAATCATAGTACAAACTTATCAATGGAGCTTAAGAGCATAATCTTTTTGTAAACTCAACATTTGTACTTAAGACTTATAATACATGCTTAAATTCTTGGAAATTCATGATAAAACTTCATCCAATAATCATCTTAAAATAATTCAACAATTCCAGTCACAATAAGAAAGTTCAAATCATAATATGAATCTTTGAAATTAAAACATGGATGTAAGTAAACCTTGATGCGCTTAAAGCCTTTAATCTCATGGAAATATCATAATTCAAGAATATGGCTATTTGGGTATGAACCCTAATTTAAAATAAAGAAATTCAATTTTAAAACCATATATTTTGGGCAAAGGGATGAAAGAATAACCTTTTTCATAAACCCCACATACCTGAAGTTTCTTGACTTGTGAAAAAAGTTTGAATCTTGAGACATGAAGGATGAATTTTGGGTGAGGAACCCCAATCTTGATGTTCATGATATTCTTAATGATGGGAGGAGGAAATAATGTGTTAAGTGATTGAGTATGGGGGGAAATAATGCCTTCTTATGTTTTTAGGTCATGGATTGGGAGTTTAAAGAGGATAAAATACCAAAAAACCCCTTAGGATCCTTCTGGAAATCGCTTAGAAGCCGTCCTGACGTCTTAGGTCACGACTCGTATGTTTCAAGTACGAGTTGTGTATTGAATCATCACCAAGAACATAGATTTCGACCGCTACTTTCGTGGTTATGATTTCTCCTATCATCTCATATGGTATGCTTATGAGTCAGCATCAGGATTTGTAACCACTGGCAACTTTGACAATACTTCAGTAATTTGGCCATAACGTTTTATCCCAATATCATATTAAGGCAAAATTGGTATCTTTGGAAAGATATTTCAATTATCTATCTGTCGAAGGGTCTAGAGCACAAAAATTCTTAGTAAAACATAAGTTATTATCATTTGAAGATGACTATAGTTATATACATTCCAAGAGTTTATTCGCTAAGAAATGTTTTGACTTGTTTATGAGCTAGGAGCTATTTTAGAATTTAATATATATCCAAGTAACTTGTAAAGCTATCAAACATGAGGAGTGATTCTTGGATCCTTAACTGGTCAGGATATGAGTTATATCTTATGACTCATAACAAGTCATTACGACTTGTTGCCACCACTCATAACTTGGACAAAAACTTAGAGAACCTAGTCCACTGACCTTACGACTTTTCTTTATACAACTCATATAGTAATATTATGACTCTAAGGGTCGAGTCATACCTAAAATAGAATGTCAACCATTTTACACTATCTTAGATACAACTACAATATAAGACTCGTATGTTATGTATACAACTTGAGGAAAAGAGTCATACTTTGCATAGTGATCTTAAATTGTGGGGTATTAAATGACTGAAGCTGACACATGCCGCCTACTTATTCCTTTCTTGGGAATTTAGGTCAATTGTAGTTCATACATAAAATGAAAATATAAATTTTCTAAGGCATTGATCGAAGCCAACATAGGCCACCTACTTATCCCATTCTTGGTAATTTAGGTCAAACATAGTTCATACATAAAAGGGATGTTTGATATTTTTGATAACGTAACCAAAACCAATACAGGTCGCCTATGTATTCCACAAGAAAAATCAGGTCGAACCTAGTTCATTAAACTAAAAGGTGCAATTACAAGGAAATCATAAAGTACAATTACAAGGAAATAAAGTGACAGAATAAAATTACAAGAAAATAAAATTAGAAAGTACGATTACAAGGAAATAAAATAACAAATTCCAACTGCAGGATAAAAGGACACCAAAAGTGTGCCTTTTGAGAAAAATTCATGCTTCTTCTGATTGATGGTGCCACTGACTACCTCTTATAATTGGGAAATGGATTATTGTTAACATTACTGGGAGCTTCTTCAAGCATTATTGCCTTGGTGACAATCTGATCCTGAATTTTACGCTTGAGAGTGATACACTTCTCTACATCATGTCCAACAACTCCAGTATGGTAAGCGCACCACTTTTTTGGATCATACCAATTAGTAAAAGTATTCATAGGCTTTTCTTCCACTGGATGAAATAGCCCTGCTTCTTTCAGTCTTTCATAAAGTTGAGTAAGTGGTTCTTCCAATGGCATAAATATCCTGGGAGGATTCCTTTCATGGTTGGTAGAAGGTGCAATGTTTTGGTAGTTTTGTGGTGAAGGTTGAGGATGATATATTGCTTCCGCATTATAGACTAGATAGTGAGCATGCCGAAGCATTGAGATGCTATCAAGGGGGTTTCTTGTAGGTTGAAGAACTTTCTTGAGTCATCACTCCTATTACTTCGTTCTTTTTTTCTTTCTATTTTAGAAAGAGCTAGGTTGGAAGCCCTTATGAGTGGATTATAGCTCTGTCAAATTTATTATCTTTCCTATTTTAAGGCCATCCTCAATCATTTCCCTAGTATTAACAATTTTAGTAAATATTTTTCTAGCCATTGCTACCATGCAATCAAAATATTCTGTATTTAGTGCATGAATGAAGTAACTGATCATTTTAGCTTCTTCCATAGGAGGATGTACCCTGGTCACTTCTTTTCTCTAGTGTATGGCATATTTACAAAAACTCTTATTTGATTTTTGGATTAGCTTTGTGATAGAGATCATATCAGGAATGATATCGACATGAAACTTGTACTGATCCACAAAATCATTTGCAAGGTCATCCCAAGTGCGCCATTTAGTCATATCTTGCTTAGCGTACCATTCTAGAGCCTTTCCACTAAAACTTTGACTAAATAGCTTAGCCCGTATTCCTTCATTCTTGACCATACCAATCAAATTTTCACAATAAGTTTTCAAGTGAAAGAAAGGATTTCCAGACCCGTCAAACTTTTAAAATTTCAAGATCTTGTAACCAGGAGGCAAACTCAATCTTGGGAAATGCACACAACTCTTCATACTTCATACTTTGGTTTCTCCCAAGCCCCTGAAGGTTTCTCATTGTATCTTTCAAGACCTTGAGATTTCTATTCACCATCTCATTAATGTATATTCTTGGATCATTCTTTGTTTCAATAAAATGATTAGCATCTAAGCGGTATAACCTTTGAGTTTGTGACACTGGTGGGGAAGTAGAATAGGTGTACACTGGTAGAGCTTGGTGTGACAATGATATATCCTAAACCTTTGGATGATTAAATGTGTACCCAGAAGGGGAATTCTGAGAAGTATAAGAAAAATAACCTTCCTGATTAACTCCTTCTGACATTGAAAACATAGGTCCTTTTTGTCTAGCACTAGGAGGTACAGTTTTTTTTGGAGGAGTCTGAGAAGGTGTTCTACTTTTCATCACCATGAGCCTTAGCTCAGAAATTTGCTACTCTAAACCAGCAATGACCTTTGGGGTTATTTCTCTTTCTATTAAGGCACTCGGATCTATTGCCTTAGAGAAGGTGGGAACTGAATCATATAAAATATTTGTGCTAATCAAACTAGAATCCATAGTTGAATGAGTCATTCTATTAGACCAAGTAAGAACTGATGAATCTGTAGTCACTTTTTTGAACTTAGATCGTGTGAAATACCGATGTTCTACTAATGATTTTCTTTTTATCTTTGTAGAGCGAGCAAGTTCGACTACCAACATAAATCAGCCTCTATAAAAGAAAAGGAAAACACTCAAAAAGGTAAAATGTTAGTTCATGAATCATAATAATTAATCAAAGTAATATGAAATAAATAACAATTGTTTAGCTTGAAATAGATTAGCCCAAAATTTGAAGAATGGGGCACTTTTTGGAAAGTGGTTGAACGATCAAACTTTTGACCATTTGACAAATTTTGAATTTAATGGGGAAAATAACATTCTGAATAAAGCGAATTAAATAATCCGAATAGGTCAGGTGTTTATGAATAAACGCCCTAAAGGCATATTTGGAAGGCACTTTGAAAGACATCCTACTCTTGCCATTAATAGAATACCTGGATAACACTAGATATAATTGATAACGAGCAAAGGCGATTTGTGAGAGCAACACGGTCAATGCAAATTGGACAGTGACCTACTGAATTTTGAATAAAAATCAGGTAATTTGGAAGGGATTTTATCGATAGACTTTTAAGGACCTTTTTTGGAGAATACAAACTTTTTGAGTCTTATATGCCTAAAAACGCTCTAAGCCTTCGAGATAGAATAATGGACTAGTCTTGTTTCAAGCCGAACGTATGTTATTTAAACATACAAATTAAGCGAATATAGATAAAGCAAAATAATGGAGTACTTTAGTACATAAATTATTTTTAACGCGTCCTAGCATATATATGACCTTTCAAGCCAAAGGTAAGCCTAGAAATTGAAAGATATACATGTCGTGTGCAAGATATTCCATTGTCCTCAAATATATATCAAGGGAAAATGGTCCATTCAATTCAGAATTACATCCTTCAATTAAAATACATAAAGGATGATCGTCTATTATTGACTCGTGGTCAATAGACGTAAGGTGGATTTTTTGAATAGGCCCAATACCCCCTCAGATATTGGATCGTCCTAGGATCATGCCTAAAAGGGTTTTGGTTTTGCTCTATACTAGGTATCTAAAGTGGGATTTGATCAGGTTCCTAGGTGGACAACTCGGTTTTGAAAATACAAACAACCATCGGATGCCAAACATGCCAATAAACTGTTGTATTTCTAAAACTTCATTTAAAATTGATAAATAGGGGCTGGAATATTTGCAAAACCCCAAAATAGTTTAATAATCAGAATATGAAAGTATGCCATGAAATGCAACATTTTAAATTTTACGAAAACACATAAGCAAACAAACAATTCAAGTATCACAAATCCAAATAAAATTAGTCAAGGAATTAGTTCAAATATTTGGTTAGAGCCTAGTTAAATCCCCAGAAAAGTCACCATTTCTATTTTATCCTTTTCGAATTTCATTTAAAAAGAAAATGGTTTTTATCTTTTCTAAACTATTTCAAAAGATTCAAGAAAATTTTAAAATAATTTGAAAAATTCATAGAGTTCCCACTTGATTTTTATAGAAAAATCAAGAAAAAACTTCGAAGAGATTTCAAAGATTTAAAAACAGAAATAAATCTTTGAAATAAGAAAAATTGAGTAAGGGTTTAATTAACGCCCTAAGAAGGTTTTAAGGAACTTAAGAGCGTCTGTTTAAAATAGTTTACCAAAAATAACTAACTTGACTAAACAAAGTGGCTAATTTTCTCAAAGACTTGATTTAAACATGACATTTATATTAAAAATATTAAAATTATTTATTTAAACATGACATTTATTTATTCAAAGGAGAAATATTCTATTTGAATTAAACTAAGTGCAATTTTTCTTTGGATTTCAAGAGGAAAGTAATTTTTGTTTTATGATAAAAGAAGAAGATTGTATAGTTTTTTTCTTATTATTAATTATTATTATAGAAAAGTCATTTTTGTTATAGAAAATGCCTTTGAAAAAAATTCTAAGAGAGTATTAAAAATGCTTTGCTAATTTTTGAAAAGTTGATTTTCAAAACAAATTAGTTTTTTAGATTTGGAGATTTGTTTCTTCGATTTGGAGAAAGTTACTTTAATCCAAATAAACTATTAATCATATGAACAAAATAAATGCCATTGTGGAATAAAGTACTTAAATTTTTTAAAACCGGTTTTAGGGAGAAGAACCGAAGGAGCCAATTTGTTTCATTTAAATAAGATAAATTAGGAGAGAAAATTATGAATTAAGTAAAAGAAAACTAAGATCAAATAAAATGACAACATCTTAGGGAATTTACGTAGATCAATCAATTAAAATGTCAGTTAATATGAATAGACAAAGATAAATTATAAGCTACAAAAAATGAATACAAGAATTGAAGTTGGACCCTTAATTGGCCCATCAATAAAGCTGCTCAGCTTTTGGGCTTTGAATTATGGACTTTGGGTCATCATTCTGCAGTGTATATTATATGTATATCAACCCTGTTTCTTCTGCATTTTTCATATATACGCTGTATATCAATGTATAAAAACCTGTATGCTCGCATTCAGCTTTATCATACATCATATATTGGATTTTACCAGCCACTTTTGACCTGTAAATCCTGTATATATGGCATATATCAATGTATATCAGCCTCCTTGATACGTATAACACTGTATACTAGTGCAAAACAATCCCCTAGGACTTGGTCTTGAGGTTTTGACTCGATATTGGGCCTCCTTGGCCCATTGGAGTATGCAAGAGAAGAGTCCGTTTGGACACCAAATCAGGGTAATCATGGAAAAGGAGAAAATAAGTATTAGCAAATGCTCTTACAAATAATTGTTTCTAAAGAAAAATATACTAATCCAAAAAAAAAAAAAACGAGTAAAAGCAATATACTTTTGACATCAAATTTAATTATTTGTTTACATGAGAATGCATTCAATCATTCTTAACCATATCAACAACAAGTATGTTATTCATTCATATAAGTTAATCCATAAAATATAAGTAATGATTGTTCAAAAGGTGTTTGAATTTTCTCATGCTCGTTTATCTTTAAGGTATGATGAATTTATGTGTACCAGAAAAGTTCCAAGTTGTTACAAATTGGAAGCCACAATTGAGCAATAATAATTCAAAGACTTGTGGATTTGACTTGTGACCACTATTACATTAATCTCACAGGATGAGTAATGGTTGAAAAGTGCAGTAATGATAAAGGACAAAAAAAATATTTTATTACAAACCCATAAAAGAAGTTGGAAAATATTTTTGTTTTCTCCGTTTTCAAAAGTTGGATTGAATGTTATATTGATATTATTGTCTTGCAATGAAAAATCATGGTTTTAAGATTTATCAAATCATTCTTATATCAAAAATATATACAAATCATTCCTATATCGAAACCATATAGTTTGAAAATTAACACACTACTGAGATAATAGGTAAACACTAGATAATTTGTTAAACATGAAAACTATGCATTGGACGTGAAGAAAAGAGAGCATTATGTTACACCTCCTTGGTGGGTCTGATAATTCTCTTAAGCTAAGATTGAATAGCTTTTGTTTGTACTACATGATTGAATGATTAATGAATAATGAAAATATGAGAATGGATTTACTCATAGAGCACATATTTGGCTAGGAAATTTAGAACTTAATAAGTCCCCCATCTTTTGCAATTGAACCCTTAAATAACATTTTAATAGGCCTTTCTGCTAATTTTGACTTGTGCACCAATACATCAATTCTCCAATAGGTACCAAAATAGCTACTTTTCTTAACTACCAATCTATCACCACAACTAACAGTTTTACACCATAAGATGTTCAGATGGTAAGCATTCTTTAGTCTTTTAATCATATCATGAGGGCGGAAAGTAGCAAGAAATGAATTAAAACCTAAAATCACTTATTTTAAAACAACGAATAAGAAATTTGTTTGAGAACATGTATATACATTTTTAATCAATTTTTATTTTGATTTGGCTACAATCAGAAGCAAGTCAAAATTGAGGGCCCAAAAATACATAGTCCGACATCGAGAATAACATTCTATGTCAATTTCTTTATTTTACCGTATTATATAGGTCACTAACACACAACAATATCAATGAAAGAATCAAAATCAAATCAAAAGTGAGATTACAAAAAAATTAAACTTTTGTGGGGCAGGAATCGGAACGACAAACTTTTTGATTGAACGAACTTCACCACTATCAAAATTTGATTCCAATTTATCAGTATTACACTAAATTCACCAGAATTTAAGATTGCATTGAAATTTTGGTTACATGAGGTTAGAAGCATGCACCTCCAGAACCTCTAAGTTTTTTCCCAAAATTCTTCTCCTTCCCTTCTATTCCTCACCATCTATTTATAAGAAAAATAGGTATGGTAGGGGGGGAGAGGGGAGATTAGGGTTTTTGGATTTGAAAGAATGGATTTGAATTGAATTCTTGAGAGGTTTTTGAATTCTACAGTGACACAAAGACCATTAATGGTTTTTGTCCTTGAACTGAATTAAATTAGTAAAAGAGGTGAAGAAAAGAAGTTGAAGGCTATTTCCCTGCTCAAAATTGTGAACCATAAACTGAAAAAGATGAAAGCCCTCTGAATTTAATCCATAAACAACTGTATGAGAGGGAAAAATAATAAACGAGTCTTCTGGGGTTTTTCGTTATTGGTTGTTATTATTGAAAGCTGTTTATGTTGTTGTTGTTGTTGTTGTCATTGAACGTTGTTGTTGTTCGATGAAAGTTGTATGCTGTGATTGTTACAATTGTTGTTGCTTATAGCTATACGATATTGTTATGTCGATGGTTGAAGTTGGTTAGAGAAAAGAGGTAGTGGATCAGGTAAATAGGGAAAAGGAGAAAAAATAGGGTTGAATCAGCTTTGGGCTGAGTTAGGTGCACTTTTGGGCTGAATATGATGGCTAATTGATTAATTTAAGGGGTAAGGGCAGGGGTTTAAGGGATTGGGCCAACTGAATTTTGTTGTGTATTGGGCTAGTGTTATGTGAGAATGGGTAGGAATTTGGGCTAAGATAGCCATGGGTTACAATTTAAATCAATTTTATTTAAATTTTAATTACATTGAAAATTAATTGACCAATTATATAACAATTACGGTCAAATTGATTTCATTATGATCATATTCAATAAATTAACCAAATTAAACCGCAATCTGATATGAATTAATACCCAATTCAATTATGAGTTTCTTAATTTGATGAAATAGAAATAATTATTTTCTGAATAACTCATTTTAACGATTAAAAATGTATTTAAAATTAAGATTTGCGCTACTTTTTTTTTTAAATTTCATGATAGATCTTTCTTAAAAATTGACTTTTTTTTAAATGATAATTATTTAAGCAATTAAAATTATACGATCTTGTATGTGTTAGTACAAGAATATATAATTCGCCACTCGAATGACAAAATTCCCAATGAAGATTTTAGCAAAACATTTATTTGGATAAAATAAATATTTTGATTTCATTTAAAATCAAAGGACCTTGAAGTCAAACCTAGTCGTGGAGAGTAAAAATTAGGTGTCAATAATGGGTATGGTGAATGAACTAGGGAGTTATGATTTTCCCCCAAATTGTGACTTTTGAAGTGATTATGAACTCAGCCCTATAATGTGAAATTGGTTTTTAATTACGAGAGATGTGAGAATTTGAAAAATTGAATTGTTCTTAAACTATTGCATTATGATGTTGAATTGAACCTTATGAAATTGTGTTTTTACAAACTTTGGCCCAATTGAACCAAATGGGTTATGAATTCCCTATGTGATATGATTATTTGGGCATGTTGTTGTTACCTTTCAAGTGTAGTTGGAATGAAGATACTAACAATGTATGCCTTAATGTGGAATATGGTTCAATGAATGGGGATGTGTGATACTTGTTTTAATTGGGCTCTAATAAGGGTTGTGTAGCTGAGTCGTGAAAGTGTAGGTCCAAGTGACCAATACTGAAAATCGTGCTAGCCAGTGCGAGGGCCGTTATGGAATAAGGGTTTGAGTTCCCTTGCCCACAACTAGGTGGTTTAAGTCCATCTTATTGATATTATTATTGTTAGAGGGTTCGAGTCCCCCATACAACATTTTATGATCGGGTGCTTAAGTTATCTTAGTATATGATTGGAGGGTTTGAGTCCCCTGTGTATATATATGAGATTATTCTCTAGTTTGTGTGGCTACACGCACTAGGGTCCAAATAGGGGGTGAGAACTGGGGCCCATATAGCTCGTGGGTACAATTATATGACGGTTGAGCTACACAATCCAGGCTAAAGCTTTAAGAGCATGTTAAGAGTTGTTCCCTTTCTCTACATGTTATAAGTATATGTATATGCATTTGATTTGAATGATTTGAAACTGTTGATCATGGAATTATTTTATCTTTATCCCTGAGTTACATGATAGCATTCACCCTGCTAATTGTCTTTGGATGCTGTTTTCCCATGAGATACAGGATGTTTCCATACCTATACTTCTTCTGCTTAGTGATTGTAGATTAATCGAGAGTCGACTTGAAGTGGTGAGCTTCCATTCTTTGAAAGGTTCCATTTTAAGTTTATGTTTTTCTTTTGAGTTATAGACTATTGGATACTATTTTTGTCTATAGTCGAGGGCATATCCTGACACTTTATTGATATTCAGTTTGGTAGAGGCTTTGTTGGACTACTGTGGACTTGGGATGGTTTGGTTGTTGGTTGGTTTAGTGATACACATATCATAATACCTTTAATTTGAAGCTTTCTTATTTTGTTATATATTTAGAATTCATTTGATATGGGTGTAAGGTGGTTGATGGTTTGGGTGTGGTTTCCGGTCCTTGTTGGACTTGAGATACCCGTCATGACCAACCCCTGGTTTGGATCGTGTCAAGGAAGTATCAGAGCCTAGGTTCATGGTCCATTGGGTGTCCACAAAGCCATACCTAGTTGAGTCTCTTTTATAAGGTGTATTGTGCATCATACTTATAATGGGGAGAGGGTACGAGGCATTTAAAAATATTTCCCTTATTGTCTTATTTCAGGCTATTGGGTTTAAGGTCTTAAAATCTCTTCTAATTCCTGTTTGTTCGCTTCTTAGATCATACCTCCAAAATGATCTAAATCTCATTGAAAATCCTCTATCCTACTTAAGGATAATATGATGGGACACACCTTGCTTATGGGGTACAAACCCAATCTAGCCATCTAAGGGTCTAGTTCCTAATTATTCTTTTGGAATTCCACTGATCCCCTCTAGTCCTCCCTGAGCTCCTCAGCCTGATGTGTCGAATGCAAAATTTCCTTAGTCTATTCATATGTTGGATTAGTTGGTAGCTTTTTACTCTGAGAATGTAGCTTCTGTTACTCCATCTTTATAGGCCACAAGGGTTCTCCAGTTTAAGAGGTTAAGTCCTCCAACCTTTACTGGTGTTAAGGTTGAGGAGGATCCTCAAGTTTTTTTAGATTAGATGGAGAAGATCTTCTAGGTTATGTATGCTATGGATGTTGAGGGTGTAGAATTCGATGCCTATCAATTGAATGATGTAGCATACTAGTGGTATGAGGAGTGGGAATAGTCTAGGAGAGATGACACTGAATCTACACTATGGGATAATTTATCTAATGCTTTTCTAGACTGCTTCTTTCCTAAGAGCTGAGAAAGGCAAAAGTAGAAAAGTTTGTCAATCTACAGCAAGGTAGGATGATCATCAAGGAGTATGCCTTAAA
Organism: Capsicum annuum; assembly: GCF_002878395.1. Taxonomy (NCBI): domain Eukaryota; kingdom Viridiplantae; phylum Streptophyta; class Magnoliopsida; order Solanales; family Solanaceae; genus Capsicum; species Capsicum annuum. Next base: position 113,723,384 of record NC_061120.1, on the reverse strand, counting down.
ATTCCATTAATTGTCCCAATATGCTCCCGAGTTAGTGTCTAGCATAAGGGATATAATGAGGAAATTTACTTCTGGGTTATCCTATTATTTGATTGTAGAGAGTAACGCTGCCTTGTTAAACAAAGATAAGAATATCTCCAGATTGGTTATGTATATGCAACATATTGAGAAAGAGAAGAAAAATGAGGCAGAGATAGGGGAAAGACAGAATAAGAAGTTTAGATTTTTTGATCAGGGTAAAGGTCAGTAGTAGAGTGGTAGAGATATTAAAAGTTGTTTAAGAAGAAGTGGGGAAGTTCTGGTTCCTACTCTATGGCTAGTTCTCCTTATCTGAAGCCATTGGGTGATTGCCGTTCTCACCATTGTAGGGGGTTTAGGGAATAGGGTTCCCAATCTCAGGCTGGTGGGGCTAAGTTAGCTCTATTATATCCTTTTTGTAGATTCTGCGGGCAGGTGCACCGTGGTTTCTGTGAAAAGGAGAGGAATAGGTATTTTAAATATGGTTAAATTGGTCATTTGTAGAGGGATTTTCCTTCTAAGGTTGCTTCTTGGGCATATAAGATTCCTGCTGCCACTTCATTAGCTCCTGCACTAAAGGGTGTTGCTTCTGCTTTTGGTACCAGTACTGGCTGAAATCGCTTGTATACCCTTACTACCTGTCAGGACTCTGAGGTTTCTTCCGATATCATCATTGGTATGTTATAACTCTTTTCTCGTGATGTGTATTACTTGATCTAGTTTTGATCTCAAGTATATCCCTGATCCTTTTTCTATTTCTACTCTAGTGGGTGACTCTGTGGTTGCTTGAAGAGTCTATATGGGTTGTGTGGTATCTGTTGGTGGGAAAGAAACTCTGGTAGATCTGATAGAGTTAGACATGGTTGATTTCGATGTCATATTAGGGGTGGACTGGTTGTACTCATGCTATGCCTCCTTAGATTGTCGAACCCGTAAGATCATGTTTAAATTTTCTAATGGGCCAGTCATTTAGTGGGAATGGGGTTCTCTAGTGCTTAAGGAAAGATTCATATCATATCTTAAAGCCCAAAAGTTGATTTCCAAGGGATGTCTTTATCATTTGGTTCGGGTAAGGTTTCTAACTCGGAGGATCATTCGTTACAATCCATTCTTGTGGTTAATGAATTCCCTCAAGGTTTTTTCTTGACGATCTCCCTAGTGTCCCTCTCGATTGGGAGATTTATTTTAGGATTGACCTTGTTTCGAAAACTCATCCTATTTCTATCCCGCCTTATAGAATGGCTCCGACTAAGTTGAAGGAGCTTAAAGAATAGTTAAAAGACCGCCTTGACAAGGGTTTTATCCATCTTAGTGTGTCTCCGAGGGGTGCTTCTATTGTTTCGTGGATAAAAAGGATGGTTCCCTTCAGATGTACATCAATTACAGTCAGTTGAATAGGGCTACAATGAAGAATAAGTATCATATTTCTCGAATTAATGATTTGTTTGACCAGCTTTAAGGTGCTAGATGTTTCTCTAAGATTGATCTTAGGTCTGGTTATCATCAACTAAAGATTAGGGAAGTGGATATCCCTAAGACTGCCTTTCGAATCCAGTTTGGTTATTATGAGTTCTTAGTCATGTCTTTTGATTTGACTAATGCCTTGGCAACATTCACGGACTTGATGAATAGGGTCTTCCATTCGTTTTTGAATTTGTTCATCATCGTGTTTATAGATGATATTTTGGTGTATTCCAAGAGTGAGGTGGATTATGCCGATAACCTCTATATCGTGTTGCAAACCTTAAAATATCATTATTTGTATGCTTATTCTTCAAATTATGAGTTTTGGTTGAAAGACATTTATAATGACCCTTCAGTTTATTTATTGTGATTCTGCTTAGTTTCACTATTAGAGCTTTTCCATAGCTGCCCAAGTTATTTATGACTTGCTGGAACTGCTAGTTTGATTACTGGGCAGTTTGTTTGGTTTTTGGGACCATTTCCCTTTTTAGAAGTCTTCGATAACTCCAAATGACCACCGAGCAAAAACCTCAGTAAAATAATATCAGATATGAATTCAAACTACGCAGGAAGCTTCGGAATATAAAATTTAGGTTGGATAGCACTGGAGCTCATTTCGACCTATTGGTCAAAAAATTGGTAAATTGGAAATTTAGGTGTGAGCCCCACATTTAGTCAAAATGACCTTAGATGGAAAATCCAACTTCGCCAATGCATCCAGAATGTCAAAATCAGTGTGGTTGCATATTTCATTCGCTTATATTAGATTCTAGATGCATCTCGATGCATTGGACAAAACTTTGAATTTATTCCAAGTTTCAGCTGTCATCTGGTGCAGTAAATGTACCGCAGTCACAGAGGCTTTATCATGATCGTAGCCGCATATCCGTGATCGCATGAATCGAGGTCCTGGGAAGGGTTATTTAAATATCTTTTTGGTCTAGAATTAGCCATTTCTCTCTTGTCTTGAGTCCCATAAACCCTAATAGAGTGTGTAGACCTCAAATTAAGTCTTGGGTGTGGATTAAGATCTTGAATAACTTGCATAATTGTGATTAACATTGAATCTAAGGTATGAATCCTTCATTTATAGTATTAAATTCTTGATTATTTGACCCGAAACTCCAAATAGATTAAGGCTTGATTTTAGCCCAAATATGATTGATTTTTACCAATTTCTTAAGGGGTGTGACTCCCTAATGGTATTTGAACAACGGGTTTATCTCACAAACTCATTTTCCATAAGTGGGATCTACTTGGGTGTTTTTTGGTGTCATTTTGGACCTGAAGTACAATGGTGCAATATGGGTATTGATGTTCTTGTAATAATGCATAAATGTGTTCTTGATAGCTTGGCCCCCTGAAGAAGCTTCAAGGAAAGAGAAACCAAAAGTTATCGATTCGTGAGCTATATTTGGATTTGAGGTAGTTAGGCTTACTTCTTGTTAGATTGAGCTTTATTATAGTACGACTTTGATATCTTGATAAGATTGGGCGGATTTTTAGGTGTTGAAATAATAGATGGCAAATGTTTGGGATTAGTTGAGCCACTTAGGCTATTAAACTCATAAAGTGTGATACTTGACTTATTGCCTAGAATTTTGGTTAGTTGGACTTGTTATCTCATGAGTAGCATGAGAATGATCTAGTTGCTCTATTTAGCGGGGAGTGACCTAGTCACTCATACTAAATAGTAAGTTGACCTTAGTTGTGCGTAGTTGTGGAAATTACCCTAGTAGCTTTGGATGAATTAAGAGTAATACTTGAGGAAGAATTGTACCATATTACTAGTGTGGAATGATAAACCTCTATGACAAGACTTAGATGGCTTAATTTAGTTTGGGTAGAAGTTGAACTTGAAGAGGAATTTGGGTTATTAGAAGCGGAACTTGACACTTAGAATATGCCTTTGGTAATATGATGGCTAACTTCGGTAATTAGTTATTTCATGATGTTGGTATTGGAAATGATGTGCATAATTGGTTGCTAGATTCTTGATAATGCTTGGATAGTAATGAATTGTCTTATAAATCAAACACATGCCTATGCTATTACTTATTTCATTAACTAAATTACCATGTGAGCCTTGAGGTATATTATCACTCATATTATGTTCAAGCCAGTGATTCAACTAATGTTTGTGCTAAAAATGCTCTTGTGTTAATAATGTGAATCATGCTAATAAAGAGGGTCTCTAGAAGATATAATTAAGGCTTGCACTTGAAAATGCTAATGATAATATTAATCCTGGTAATGTAGTGAGTGTTTATACCATATGAGTATACTTGTTCATTCACCTATTAATATATTGTGTTGATAATGAATGATGAGGTACAATGATATGTCTTTCCTTAATTTTCCTTTACTCTATCCCTCGTGGGGCTTGCATTTACTATTGTTTGGATGGCTTATCTATGTATGATGATGCCCGGTAAGTTCAGAGGATATATTTATAATATGAGGATGCTCGATAAATTCAGATGATATATTGATGTTATGATGATGCCCAATAAGTTTAGAGGATATATTGATGTTATGATAATGCCCGGTAAGTCTGGAGGATATATTGATGATATGATGATGCCCGATAAGTCCGCTGGATATATTGATATTATGATTATGCCCAATAAGTCCGAAGGATATATTAATGTTATGATGATGTTCAGTACGTTCGGAGGATATACTGATGTTATGATGATGCCCAGTAAGTCTGGAGGATATATTGATGATATATAATGCCCGGTAAGTCCAGAGGATATATTGATGCTATGTGTAGTAAACATGTGTATATATATGTTTATGTGTGATTATGCCTTTATATGATTACATCTGTATGTGTTTCGAAGATATGATGTTAATCTTGGGATGTCGGATATAATTCTTCGATACTAATCACTTGTTAAGCGGTGTAGCTCTAGCTAGAGTTTAATAGTGAATAAAAGTTGTATATGCCAAATAATGAATTAGGAAAAGTTGGTAAATGGGATATTGTGTGGAATTTAGGGATTCACCTAGTGAATTTAGATAGCATTGGATAAATGGATTAATTAAGGTATATTGCTTATTTAAGTGAGTTTTGTGGGGACTAGTTGACTACTAAGTAACTATCTTACTAGATGACTTGAAGTCTAGAATTCTAGTTAGTGAACCTTGTTTGTTTGAAATGTGATAACTAGCAACTGTGGTTGTTACGTGGCTAATGGTAATAATAGGTTAGCATGGGTAATAATATTGATAACTAAGTTATGATGTCGATTACCCATTAATTGAGGATTTGTATATTAATGATGATAGATACTAAGAGATATTAATGATTAGATATATAAGAGTATAATGTAAATTTGTGGCTTTTTCTAGATGGTGATTAGCGCTATTATGACGATTAGAAATGGGTATTTTTTAAATTACCCTATAAGCAAATAGTGAACCTCGACTAGATGTTGGATGTTGGTTAATTAGGGAATAATGGTTAGTTACTATCCCATGAATAATGAGTATGTAAAGAATCGGTTGGTCTAATAACTAGAGGCCCTTTGATGATTTGTGAATTAGTAGTTTAATAATGAGTATTGGTTAGTTAATAGTAGTGCGTAGATTGAGTATATAGATGAGATAGATTTCTAAATGGTGATATGATTATTGCTATGAGTACTTTGGTAAATGTTATTCAATTGCGGCTGTAAAAAGTACATATTGCAAGTGAGATGGGATGACCTTCAATTCTAACACCGGCGGTTCCTCAATGGATGGATGAGCTGGTGGAGTAGTTCGATACTATAAATCTAGATCAAGATTATTTGGAGCATAATTATAACCATCACCATGCAATGCACTTACCAACTTATCATACTCCTCGATACCTTTAGACTAGAAATTCAAAATCACATCTGCAAAAACATTGACACCTAGCCTCTCTTCCACCGAAACAATCATATCCGAACCATCATCCCATAGAGAACCAGCATAAACATCATGAAATAAATCTGTCTCCTCATCATCTATATTAATCACAGACACTACTCTCAGTTTATTAGGCTGCTTCATAGATTTGCATACGTTGAATGTCACATATTCATCATTGAGTCGCAGTATCAGATGTCCTTCTCCAGATCAATCAGTGTCCCAAATGTAGCCAAAAATGGTCTCCCCAAATATAATCAGGACTTGAAAGTCCACTTCACAATATAATATAACAAAATCAATAGTAAATATAAAATAAGACACTTTTACCAAAACATCAAAAAGGATACCAACAGGCTTCTTCACTGTCTTATACTCCATTACTAGTCTCATGGTAGTGGGTTTGGGAGATCCCAACCCTAACTATTTGAACACAACTAAGGAAATGGGGTTTATTCTAGTCCCCAGATCACATAATGCTCGGGTAAAGTTGAAAGACCCAATAGTTCAAGGTATTGTGAAAGCGCCAGGGTCCTCCTTCTTCTCTACCAAAGATCTAATGACGACAACACTTCAATGATGAATATTGTCAACAGGTTCATAACTGACTAAAATTTTCTTGGTGATGAAATCCTTCATGAATTTTGCATATCCTAGTATCTTCTCCAATGCCTCTACATGCGGTATACTGACTATTAAATCTTTTAACATAGATAAAAAATTTTGATACTTACCTTCTTCTATTTTTTTTCTAGTCTTTGCTGATAAAGAGGAAGTGGTTTTGGAATGAGATTTAGCACAAGTTTAATGTAGTATCCATGATATTATTACATATTTATTGATACGTGAAATACCCATGCTCCCCAAGTGTTTGTCAAAATACTTATGTGAATTTACTAGTGCAAGCATGAAATGTTATTATGTGATTTCATTTCTGCACAAGCTCATGTATATCAAATATTTGAGAAAAATGTCTAAATGAATGCATTATTAGTAAGTAAGTACTATTATGCTATTAAATTCATGCAGTATATTACTTTTCATATTATCGAGTCCTGGGCATTCAATACTCAAAAATCTAGTTGTTTATCTAGAGATAAAGTAGTTACAGAATAGTCTCAATAGTGTCATACTAGTAATACTCAATAATTAGCCCCAGTCTTAGTTCAGTAGTCAATTCAAAACTCAGTGAACTCAGTTCAGGTTAGTTAGATAGTACGATCAGTAACAATTTAGTCATGCCTAGTATAGATTAGAAATCAGTTCAGTGTCTATTCAGTTGGGAGTAGAAATTAGTACTGAGTAAACCCAGGAATGGGGGCATTCCTGCCAGCATAGGGTTTAACCCATAGTAGTAATCCTTGAGTTACGAACTATGTAGCCAGCGTAGGTTGAGATATCTTTCTGCCAGACTAGGGTTGATACATCTCGTATGAGTTTTTCTGCCAGCGAGGGTTGACAAAAGTTCTTCCTTCTAAAGAGGGTTAACTCACAACTTATCTTTACCTATGGCACAGTATTGACACCCTTCCAACTAGGGTTACAGATTGGACCCTAATCTATTTAGAGAGGGGCATATCAATAAGATAACCACCTCCCATAGTTTTAGTTTCTGTCTTAGCATAGAACTCAGTTCAGTTCTACAGATTCAGAACTATTAGACACAGTCACCAAGCTTAGTATAGAACTCAGTTCCATTCTACATACTCAAGATTGTCAAAAATAGTCACTCAGTTATCAGTACTACAGTATCAGTAGACTCAGATATCAGTTAATCAGTATTTAAACCTCTGTATCCAGTGTTAACATGATATCAGTTATAGTTAATGTATTCATTCCTGTACTCTTATTTAGGTACATCCATGTTACTCAGCTAGTTGTTATCCATGCATATCATCCTACATCACTTATCATACCGATATATTCATAGTACTGGTGCATACTTTTCTTTTGTGCTATGATGTCTTATATCATAGGTTCAGATGCACAGGCTCCTGATCGTACTTAGCAGCCCGCATTATTAGCAACAAATTTAGTGGTAATTTCTCATAGTTCGAGGATGATGTTATCTTTTAGTATTTTAGTTGTTCAACATTCAGTAAATGAAGTTAGTTGGGGACCTATCCTATCAACTCCATATTTAGATAGTTAGAGGCTTTTAGGCTAGAGTATTGCAAATAGATATTCAGTTTTCAGTGTTCAGTATTTGTTTATAGTTGTGAACCTTATGACGACTTCAGCCTAATTTTTGCTTTTATTTTAGTATCATTATTATTACCGTGTGATTATTCAGTGCTCATAGTTGATATCAGTCATGGGTTATCTTGTGGTCCTTCGGGGTCATAAGCTCCGTGTAATGTCCAGTATACAGACTCGGGGCATTACACGTACCACCTATGAGTTTTCTATGGCTTTTAAGTTGAGGTTATTTTGGACATTTTCCACCCCAAGCCCTTAATACTCTCCGTCTTATAACACTTTTTGGTCACTCATTCTATACTTTAGAAGATCAAACACTTTCTAAACTCTCTGTAAACCTTCTCAAGAAAGATTGGGCTATGGTTTCTTCAAGGTGGCCATCTAGAGGCTTAGGGATTAAATCTCTCCATGAATCTCCATAACTCAGGCATGTGACTCTTCCTTCATTGTTAGTTCACAAAAATCAAATGTTTTAAACATTTTCATGAATCATTAATGGTGGTTTTAAAAACCATGGTTGAGGGTTTGAATGCATAATGGTAAGTATTGTTTTCTCATGGTTTAAATTATGATTATACATATTTTTATAATGGTCTTAGACATATGGATGCTGGGGAATTATGATATAAACTAAGGGGTCATGGTTAACCCTAACTTGATAGTTTTTGATTGAATAATGGGTTGATAATGGCTTGCCATCAACTTATTTGCAAAACTGCCTATGAGAATGATCTTGTCATATGTTGAATTGTGTTTTGAACTAAGGCATTGGCCTAATAATGTAAGTGATTGGTAAATGGTTTTATGAAAGCCTTGTTGTCCATAAATTGGTTTTAATTGCTAAATGGTTTTGATTCACTAAATGTTGAATTGAATTGATTTATTAGTTTAAATAATGAGTTCGTGTCCCAAAGTTGATTAATAATGGCTATGACATGTTGTACGCTTGCAAGTGGGGTTGGTACGATGATACTAATGGGATGCCTTTGGTAAGTAATTGGAATAATGTTTATGTGTCTATAATGAATGTTTTGATTGTGATTTAAAGTGTAATGTGTAGCCGAACCATGAAAGTGAAATCCAAAAGACTAATACTGTAAATATTCTTAGTCGGTGCGAGTGTCTATATGATTGAGAAGTTAGAGTCCCCTGAATAGATATATGAATGGGAAGTTCGAGTCCCTCATAATATATACATTGGTGCTTAAGTCACCTTGATTATGCCAGAAGGTTTGAGTCCCCATAAAGGCATATACAGTTATGGATATTTTCTGGGTTGTAGGGATACACACACTGGGCCCCCTCCAACTAGGAGAGAGCTAGGCCCATATAGCCCGTGGGTTCCTTGTTATATAACGGTTATGCTACACATTGCATGTTAAGGTTTTCAAAGTTCATGCTAAACCTTGTTCCTTATCCTAGCATGATATTTATATGTATGTATAAGATTGCATATGATTATTAAGTTAGTTGTAAATAATGGCATTATTTTATTCCTCTATCCTTGAGTTACATAGTTGCGCTTCAACCGCTAACTGTCTTTGTATGTTGTATCCCCATAAGATATAGGTCCCTGAACTTCTTCTACTTTTTCTATGCAGTGATCAAGTGTTTGAGTGGTTTGTGAGTTATCATTGAAATAGTGAGCTTCCATATTTTGGAAGGCCTCATTTTATTATCTTTATTACTTATGTCTTAGACGTTATTTAGAATATGTTTTTAGCTATTGTCGGGGGTACGTACTGATATTTTATTAACTTTAAATTTATAGAGGCTTTGGTTGATTACTATAGACTTAGGTGTGTTGTTTTGGTGGATTGGCTCAGTAATGGATGGTTGTTTTGTTATAGGTTATTGTCTTAGACATTTTATGAATAAATATTAGTTTTAGTATACAACATCTTGTTATATGTTCAAAAATCATTCACACTTGAGGTTGCTAAGCTGACTAGGTTAGTTGAAGGGGATGAAATCTGGTCCACATGGGACATGGGATACCCATCATGGCAAGGCCCTAGTTTGGGTTATGAAAACATTGGTATCAAAGCCTAGGTTCATGTTCTATTAGTGTCCACAAATTTGTGCACTCATAAGAGAGGGTCTATGAGATAATTAGAAATATTTCCCTTTTTTGTTGTTCTACTTTGAGCTGTAGAGTCTAAGGTCTTAGATTTCTCTAATTCCCCATTTGTTCATTTTTTTAGATCATGCCTCCTAAATGATTTGAAGCCCATGGAAACTCCTCTACTCCACTTGGGGACACTATTGATGGGATACACGCTGCTTATGGGGTTCAGAGTTGGTCTAAGGGTCCAGTTCCTGATTGCCCTCCTGGAGTTCCAATAGTTCCCTCTATCCCTCCTCGATCTCCTTAGGCAAATATGACAAACATTGAGTTTCATCAGTCTATTCATATTTTGACTCAGTTGGTAGCTTCTCAGTCTAAGCGTGGTGCTTCTATTTCTCCATCTTTTGAGCCCACAAGGGTTAGCCAATTTATGAGGTTAAGTCCTCCAAATGTTACTGGTGTTAAGGTTGAGGAGGATCCTCAAGCTTTTATTGTTGAGATGGAGAATATCTTCTTGATTATGCATGGACCAGATGTTGAAGGTATGGAGTTTGTTGCCTACCAATTGAAAGATGTGGCTTACTAGTGGTACAAAGAGAGGGAATAGTCTGGGGGAAGTGATGTTGACTCTACATTGTAGGATGACTTTTTAGTGCCTTTCCAGACCGTTTTTTTCCTAAGGAATTAAGAAAGGCAAAAGTGGAGGAATTTGAGAATCTAAGACAAGGTAGGATATTGGTCAAGGTGTATGCCTTGAAATTCCATTGGTTGTCCAAGTATACTTCTAAGCTGGTGTGTAGTATGATATATAGAATGCATAAGTTTGCTTTTGGCTTGCCTCGTGAGTCAATTTTAGAGAGTAAGGTTGCCTTGTTGAACAAAGATATAACTATTTCTCGACTTGTGGTTTATATGCAGCAGGTTGAGGAAGAAAAGAAGAAGCAAGCTGAGATTAGTGAGAGGCAAAGTAAGAAATTTAGATTTTCTAATCAGGGTGGAGGCCAGCAGCAGTGTGGTAGAGATGGGGAAAATGGCCTAAGAAGAAGTAGGGGAGTTCTTGTTCTTTCTCTACGATGTACTCCTTACCCAAAACTATCGGGTGATCTTTCTTCTTATCATGAGGAAGGGTATAAGTCACAGGATGCCTAATCTCAGGCTGGTGGTGCTCAATCCTCTCTATCACATCCTTCTTATAGATTCTATGGTGAGCCTCACCGTGGCCAGTATGTGAAAGGGAGGAACCAATGTTTTAGTTATGGTTATATTGGGCATATGCAATAGGATTGCCTATCCATATTTGTTTCTGGGGCCAACAGGGTATCTATTGCTACCTTATCAGCTACTGCAATAAAGGGTGTTGTTCCTACTTTTGCTTTTATTTCTGGCTCCGACACTGATCGGAATCACTTATATGCCATTGTTTCTTTTTAGGACTTTGAGGCATCTCTCGATGTTATTATTGGTATGTTTAAAATATTTTTTCATAATGTGTAATATTTACTTTATTTGGGGTCCACTATCTCTTTCGTGACCCGATTTATGGCTGTATATTTTGTTTTGGTCCTAATTATATTTTACACCCTTTTTCTATTTCTACCCCAATTGGAGACTATGTGGTCGCCAGAAAATTCTATATGGGATATGTGATATCTGTTGGTAGTATAGAACTCAGGTAGACTTGATAGAGTTAGACATGGTTGACTTTGATGTTGTTTTGGGGATAGACTATCTACACTTGTGCTATACTTCTTTAGATTGTCGACCCATAAGGTCTTTTTAAATTCTCTAATGAGTCAGTCATTGACTGGGAGGGTGGTTCCCTAGCACCTAAGGGAAGGTTCATATCATATCTTAGAGCTCGAATTTGATCTCTAAGGGTTATCTCTATCATCTGTTTTGAGTTAAAGATTCTTTCTCAAGGAGGAGGGGGATACTTTTTTGTATTCCATCCCAGTGGTACATGAATTTCCTAAGATCTTCCCTGATGATATTCCTAGTATTCCTCACGATAAGGATATTGATTTGGTATTAATCTTATCCCGAACACTCGTCCTATATCAATTCTACCATATAGAATGGCTCCATCTGAGTTAAAAGTTCTTAAAAAGCAATGAAGATATCTTTTAGGCAATGATTTTATCCATCCTAGAATGTCCTTGTAGGGTGCACCTATCTTGTTCTTATATAAGAAAGATGGTTCCCTTCAGATGTGTATTAATTAGTGGCAGATGAATAAGGTGACTATAAAGAATAAGTACCCTCTTTTGAGGATAGATGATTTATTTGATCAGCTTCAGGGTGATAAGTTCTTCTCTAAGATTGATCTTTGGTCCAGGTATCATCAGTTAAATATTAGGGAAGTGGATATCCCTAGGACAACTTTTTATACTCGGTATGGGCATTTTGAGTTCTTGGTGATGTTGTTTGGTTTGATTAATTCCCCTGCACATTCATGGAATTGATGAATAGGGTTTTCTATCGATTTTAGATTTATTTGTCATTGTCTTTATTGATGATATTTTGGTGTACTCCAAGAGTGTGGGGGATCATGTCAATGACTTCCATCTTGTGTTGCAGACCTTGAAAGATCAATAGTTGTATGATAAATTCTATAAATGTGAATTCTGGCTGAACACTATTACATTTCTGGGTCATGTTGTGTCTAGTGAGGGGATCATGGTGGATCCTTAAAAAGTTGCAATGGTTAAGAAGTGGCCTATACCCACAACTCCTACCAATATTCAAAGCTTCTTGGGTTCAGCTGGTTATTATAGTAGGTTCATGGAAAGATTTTCTTCTATTGCTACTTCATTGACCAAGTTTACTCAGAAGAAGGTAAAGTTCTTGTGGTCTAATACTTGTGAGGTTAGTTTTGAGAAGTTAAAAAATAAGTTAACTTCAGCTCCAATCTTGACTTTACCTGTGGGTACTACAGGTTTAGCTGTCTATTATGATGTGTCTTGGGTTGGATTGTGTTCTGTTTTGATGCAACATGGCAAGGTGGTTGCTTATGCCTCTAGACAGTTGAAGGTTCATAAGAGGGATTATCTAACTCATGACTTGGAGCTATTGGTTGTGGTGTTCGCATTGAGAATTTTGCGTCATTATTTGTATTGGGTGCATGCTGATATCTTTTTAGATCCTAAGATCCTGTAGTATGTGTTTACTCAGAAAGCACATAATCTCAGTAAAGAAGGTGGCTTGAGTTGCTAAAGAACTATGATATGAGTCTTTACTTCCATCTAAGTAATGATAATATGGTTGTTGATGATCTTAGCAAGTTATCCATAGGGATTCTAGCCCATGTGGATGAGGATAAGCGGGAATTGGTGAAGGGCATTCACTATTTGGCTTACCTTAGAGTTCGTCTCTTTGGCTCTGAAATGGTGGTGTGTTTGTGCAACAAGTGGCGTAATCATCTCTTGGTTCAGAAATAAAGGAGAAAAAGGTATTAGATCCTCTCTTGATGAAGATCAAGGATGATGTGGGTAAGAAGAAGGTAATGGCTTTCAAGACCAGTGGTGATGGCATCTTGAGGTTCTAAGTGAGGTTATGTGTTCCGAATGGTGATGGATTGCGATGTAGGATTTTGGTTGAGGCCTATGAATCGTGGTATATGGTTTATCTTGGTTCAACAAAGATGTATCATAATCTTAAGGAGATGTATTGGTGCAATAATATGAAATAGGATATAGCCAACTTTTTGGCTAAGTGAATGGTGTGTTAGCAAGTGAAGGTTGAGCACATGAGGCCCGATTGGATACTTTAAGGGATTGAACTGCCTGTGTGGAAATGGGAGGTAATTAATATGGATTTTGTTACCGGCTTTCCACGGTTGTAGAATCAATGTGACTCTATTTGGGTTATCGTGGATAGAATGACTAAGTACGCTCACTTCTTGCCAATAGGACTATTTTTTCTGCTAAGGATTATGTGAAGTTGTTCTTTCAAGAAGTTGTGAAGTTGCATAGTGCACCTGTATTGTTTATTTTGGATCATAGTACTCAGTTCTTATCATATTTTTAGCGCTCTTTTTATAGTGGATTGGGGACTAAGGTGAGTCTTAGTACGAATTTTCACCTGTAGTCGGAGAGGTAAGCTAAAAGAACTATTCAAACATTGGAAGGTATATGACGAGCTTGTGTGATCGACTTTGGTGGTAGCTGGTATGACCACTTTTCTCTCATTGAATTTGCCTATAACAATAGTTACTATTCTAGCATTGGTATGGCTTTATTTGAGGCATTGTATGGTAGAAGGTGTATATCTCCTATTAGGTATTTGAGGTTGGTGAAGCGTAGATGTTTGGCCCCAATTTCATTGACCAAGCCATTGAGAAGTTGAAGGTGATTTGGGGTAGGATTAAGACTGCACAAAGTTACCAAAAGTCCTATGTGGCTGTAAGGTGGAGGGACTTGGAGTTTGAAGTTGAGGATTGGGTGTTCTTGAAGGGTTTTTCCCATTAAGAGAGTAATGCGGTTCATGAAGAAGAGGAAACTCAGTTCCTAATATGTTAGGCCATGCTTAGTTTTGATAAGGATTGGTAATGTTTCATCTGAGTTGAAATTCCCTTCTAGGATGAGTTCCATTTAGCCGGTATTCCATGTGTCAATATTGCAGGAATATTTGGGTGATCATCCGTTGTTTGTTCCCTTAGAGAACATTGATATTTTAGATTCTTTCTCCTATGAGAAGGTCCCGGTGAGAATCTTAAATCGGCAAGTTCGTCGATTGCGAACAAAAGACTTGGCTTCGGTAAAGGTTCTATGGCATAACCAAAAGTATAAGCTAGTTGGGAAGCCGAGGAGGACATAAAGTCCAAGTATTCATTCCTATTACCTATTACACTAATTCATGCTTTAGTTATGTGTTGCTCTCAACGCCCTTGTTTTCTATCCTTGTTGAAGGTAGATCATGAATTCCTTGATGTTTTATTTTTTGTCTTAAAGGTAAGAGTAGAAATGTTTGGGGTTCAATCGTGCTTGTATTACCTTGTCTCATCATTCGAGGATGAATTTCCTTGATCCTAAGTGGAGGAGACTGAAACCACCCAAACTTTGGCCTTTCCAAAAATTCTCGAGTCTTAGACCTTAAGTCCATCATAAGACTCACACCATAAGTCATATGGTATGGTGACGATTCTAGGGACCCTAGTCGTATGTTGACCAGTGTGTTATTAACCAAGTTTTGTCCTAGGTATGTAAAGACTCCATACGAGTCGTATGGTCAAGTGACGAGAGGATAGGGCTAATCGTGTATTGTCCAGTGTCTAGCCCATGATGTTATGTCTTGGATACGACTTGATGGTATGGATGTTAGGTGTTTTTATGCATTCTAATGTAACTATTCTAGCCTTTTTAGCCTTGTTTTCAGGATGATTCATGTGCTATATGGGGTGATAATGAGAAGAATGTACATACAAGCTTTAAAGCACGTGATTACAATGTTCAAATTGTCTTCCAAATAAGTTTGTACTTAAATGAGTCATTTAGAGTTCAATCGTGAACTAGCGTTACTAGGTTGAGCTAGGTGCTTGTATAGTTGATCCCATTGGATTCTATTGTGTTGAATGTGTTCCAAATGGTTTTAATGTGTAATGATGAGTGGAATAACATTTTGTTAATGTGCAATGTTAAATTTGATTAAGTTAAGAGTCTCAACATAAAGTTAAAGATCAATGCAAACTAGCCTAGGCTTAGCTCTTGTTTTGATTCATCGTTATGGATGTAGTGTTGTTTAAATTGCCAATTCGTGGTGTGTGATTTTGTATGATTCTTTGGGATCTAAATATGATGATATTTTGATGTTGAAAAGGCTAGAAATCCATGGGAAATACACCACAAGCGAAGGAATGAAAGATTGGAGGACCAACACTTAACCAAAATATGGAGAACAACTTCCATAGGGTCAGGGAGATTAGCCTGCGATGCCTCACTAGGAGCCGGGCTATAGGCAGGGTGCAACCTTGCTGAGGGAAGCTCTCAACCTACAGTGATGCTTCACCTGGAGCGGGGCTCAACCAAATGTGGAGTTCGCTTTCCTCCCTTGCTCACAAACTGATGGAATTCGACTCCTACACGGCTTGGGATACTTCTATTACTATAAATACATCATTGTCACATTTTTTAAATATCTTTGAACATATTTTGGAGATTGAGGGGATTCTACAATTTCATATTTAGGTTTTTATTATTTTAATTTAGTTCATACATGTTCTTAGTCATTAATTACCACCTTGTGATTACGATTATGACTATGCGTGGCTAAACGCCATTTTCTAGGGTTAAAGCCAAAGACATGAGTAGTATTGTTTTGAATTGGGTTTGTTATCTTTGCTTATCATTATTGGTTGTGTGTTCATCTTTGAGTTAACTATTTTAAGGATTAGCTACCATTAGAATAGATCAATTCTCTACCTTTTGAACTCGGGAGAAGGAATAGGGGATAGAACATGAAGGTGAACAAAGTATGGTTTGTATTCTTTTATGAAATAAAGAATTCAAATTAGTGTCTAGGACAGGGATGTACTCAGATACCTTATTTGATTCAAACGTAGGATGATATCTTAAAGAACTTAAGTGGACTATTACATCCCCGCTCAATGAAGTAGTTGTAAGGTTCAACTTAGGTAAAGGATTAGAGGTCGGGAGACCATGATCACGCAATTAACCCTATGAATCAACAACCAAGATAAGAAAGTTAACGAATGAAGTTCAATAACATAGTAGGATTGTTCAAAGTGCTTTAATTTTGGGTTTTCTCCTATTGATTATTTCAAGACCTTTACTTTATGCATTGTTTACTTACTCTAGTTATAAATTACAAACTCTCAATTTGGTTACGTTTCCTTCCACTAAATC
This sequence comes from Capsicum annuum, assembly GCF_002878395.1. Lineage (NCBI taxonomy): Eukaryota > Viridiplantae > Streptophyta > Magnoliopsida > Solanales > Solanaceae > Capsicum > Capsicum annuum. Next base: position 113,706,875 of record NC_061120.1, on the reverse strand, counting down.
TAAATTTTTAACTAAAATGGAATTGTTGTTGAATCAACTGTTCATGGGATCGATACTTGCTTTCATTAGGCCACTTAACTTCTTGATATGACCACGTACACTTGTGTGTGCGCTAGAGCGCTGTCAAGTTTTTGGCGCCATTGCCGGGGACTTGAAATTAAGAAACTACTTCTTTTAGTTTTAATTTTAGATTTATTTGGTGTTTTTACGCTTGGTCTTGGTTGAGTTTTTGCAGGAAACAGGTTTACAAAAGCTGGCAAGGGATCCAAACTTGGTTGAACAAAGCGCCAAACATGAGCAACTTTTCCATCAAAGAAGAAGAGAAGCAAACCTTCTCCCCCAAATTCTACAAATCTAAGAAAACCCAGAGAATCCTACTATAATGGTTGAAGAACAACAAGCACGCAGGACGGTTTGAGAAGTGGTAGTCCCACTTCTGACAAACTTGACTTCCCCTATTCAAAGACCGGCTGCTAGGGGGAATTTCGAGTTAAAACACAACACGGTGCAACTTTTTATCAGTAGTGGACAGTTTCCAGGGCTTTCACATGAGGATCCACAAGTCTACTTGCAGAATTTCATTGAGCTTACTGATATATATTTATTCTTACTGCGGTGAATATAGAATATGTGAGGCTGACACTTTTTCCCCTTTCACTTTTGGTGGAAGCAAAAAGGTGGTTGATTGTGGAGCCGACCAATTTAATCACATCATGGGACAACTTAGCCAAAAAGTTCCTCATCAGATTATTTTCATCTGGCAAGACTACAAGACTTTGTAGTGAGATAGTGAGATTTAAGTAGAAGCCAGATAAAAACCTCTATCATGCTTAAAAATGATTCAAGGCTCTTTTTAGGGACTGTCCACATCACTAATAGTCCAATGAGGTACTTGATCATACTTTTTTTTATAATCAGTTGATCACAATACAAAGATTTTTCTAGATTTCTCCATAGGTGGGCAAGAGCTAGAATTGACTTATGATGAGTTCTACATATTGTTAAACTACATAGCACAAGAAAATCCCATATGGCATACAGATTCTAGAAGTGCCATGAAAAAAATTGCGGGTGTATTGGAGGTGGACCAGTTCACCAATTTATGATATCAGGTTGAAGCATTGCAAAATATGATAAATAATTAGTTTAGCAGCCTGAAATTGGGAGCTTCACAGCCTATAGCAGCAGTTAATGCAGTTTAGCAAACTAGTGGTTGGTGTGAGATCTACAGAAATAGTGGCCATTCAGCGAATATGTGTACTTCAAATTTGGAATTAGTAATGGATGTGAGCAATGCTCAAAGTCCAAATTATGGTAATGCCTACAACATGAAGTGGCAGACTCAATCGTGGAACAAAAAACAACAAATTCAGCAACCACAGGACCATGGGAATCAGTCAACTCGCAATATGGAAAAGATGTTAAAATAACTTCTACCTAATCAAACATAGTTGGTTGCGGACATGAAAAATTTGTAAGCTTCCCAGAGAATCTTAGAGTTGTAGATGGGGCAGTTACAAAAAGCACTAAATACTAGGGCACAAGGTGGGTTGCCCTGAGATATAGAAAATCCAAAATAGGTTATGGTGATCACCTAGAGGAGTGGTAAAGAACTTCAGGGAGAACCTTCGAAGGTAACTAAGGAGGTAGATGTTGAGGGGGTAACTCTACAGGTTTCTAAAAAAGTTGCTGCAAAATTAAGGAAGCTTGAGAAGTTGAAAACTAAAGTTGCTAAATCAGAAGTAAAGAAGACACCACCACTACCCTTTCCTCAAACGCAAATTAAAGTGAAGGAGGAAGCAATATTTAAGAAGTTACTTGATACATTCATAGAGCTTCATATTAACTTACCTTTGTTAGATATTTTGCAGGGTATGCCCAAGTATGAAAAGTACTTAAGGGACGTGGTTGCTAATAAGGTGAAGTTGCAGGATATGGGGGCGATAACACGCACTGAAGAGTGTAGAGCTATAATGACTCAGAAAATTTCTAAGAAATTAAGAGATCTTGGAAATTTTACTCTCCCTATCCAAATTGGGAGTAGAGTGGTCCATATGATAGGTGACTTAGGTTTGAGCATAAATTTGATACCCCTATCTCTCTTTGAAATATTGGTCTTGGAAAGCTTAGATCGACCACTATGGTTTTGCAGCTCGAAGACGGATCAATGGCATATCCAAAAGGAATAATAAAGGACATCCTCATAAAGTTTAGTAAATTCATTATTCCTACTAACTTTATTGTTCTTAATTTTGAGGTAGACGAATAGGTACCACCCATCTAAGGGTGTCCATTCTTAGCAACTAGAGGAGAGTTGATTGATGTAAGAGAAGACACATTCAAAATGAGGGTAGAGGATGAAGAGGTGGTATTTGATATTTACAAAGCACCCAAAAGAACTTCCCACTATAAAGATTTATGTATGATCAATGTTATTAAAAATGACAAGTGTGGGGTGGTTAGTCCATCAACGACCTCTTTGGACTACTTGATTGTGCAGCCTAAGCTTCTACCTCTTAAGCCTGACATGATGAATGTTGATAATCCTGAAAAGGATAGAGTTGAAAAACCTATTTCTCTTGAAAATTTACACCCAAGAGGGGTGAAGAGAATAAGAAGATGGAGGCCGAAGAGAATAAGAAGATGGAGGCCAAGTATGAGAAAGAGAAGACAGGAATATGGTTGAGTTGAGATTGGTCATTCCATGACACTAAATTAGGCCCTGCTACAGAGGAAACCCAAGTTAAGTAGGTATGTTTTATTTTTAGTTTTTATTTTTTATTTCATGTAGTTTTTGTTTTTCTGATTGAGTCGCAGGTTAATGGGAAGTCTGAGTACCAAAAACTTGAGCTATGGGGCATGGAAAAAATTGAGTGTGGGGTCCCATGGATCTCATTTATGTATAAAGATGCTACTAGCTAGGCCTAAAGGACTTAGGAAGTATTTCTATCTCTTAACTTTAAGTTCACTTTGGGAACAAAGTAGATTTTTAAGTGTGGGGTGGGGAAATTTCTTAATTTTGGCTCAATTTAATTTTTTTTTTGTGTAATATATTATTGTTGGTGCTGTTTTTGATTTCATGGTGAAATTTTTTTGTTGGTAAAAGCATGTTGAATGAGTGGATTGCTAATTTTGAGACACATAGGCTCAAGTTTTTTACCATTGTACTTTTTGACTTAAATTTGAATTATGTTATTGTTTGATTGGGAGTCTATGATGATACTATTGAGTTGAGCATGCTCTATGTGCATGTAAGGTTTCTGTATATTCTTTGCTACATGTGATGTTTAGAACTTGCCTGGTGTGTGTGCAAAAAGAAATAAAGAGTGGGTTTGGGAGATGATATAGGCATTTCTTTGATAGCCTTCTTTAATACCTTCTTTTTTACCAACCCTTATGCATAATCCTATTTAAACCCCATTTAGACTTTAGATTTTTATTTAATAGCCTCATATTTAGCCTAATCTTCTTCTTTGGTAAACGTTAATTTGATCTAAAAAAGCTCCTAGGCGCTTTAATGAAAAATTTATTGAGTATGGAGTTTGCAAAATAAGAGGAGAAAAGGTGAATTTGATTCCCTAAGGTAATAGTTATTGGTGTTGATAAGTGATGTGTGGTGGATGGGTGTGATAGACATTATGCTAGAAATATTACCACAATTGTGTAAAAGAAAAAGAATTTTTTTGTGGTAATAAGAAATACTTTCACCATGTGTTTGTGAAAATGCTTAAAAGAGATGGGGCTAAAACAAAAGATATGGGTGGATGAAAAAGTGTAACTTGGTTGTTGGAGATTGATTTTTAAAGGTATAATATAGTGTAATAAAGCACTTAGATAGGTTAGCCACTATTTCCAAAATAGTTTCTGCCCGTTCCTTAGCCTACATTACAACCCAAAAAAAGACCTCATTGATCCTAAGTTCATCATTGTGATATTCGTGGAGCATTACATTAAGGACAAGCTTATGGTTCATTCTTTGTAACTTGTGAATTCCTTGTGAGAGTGAGCTTAATTTGATTCTTTTATCCATCATGTTATAAATTGCTTAATTGTGTGTGGTTATGGGTAAATCTCTTGTTGTGACGGACACATGTTTGATGAATGAGGGTGATTTGTATTATATCCTTTATTGAATGATAATCATGAGTTTTCCAACTAAGTGAGTCAATTTTAGAGGCTAGGATGTTTTGGAGTAGCGTTCATAAGCTTTCAATTATGTTTGTAACATGCTTAGTGTAGAAACTTGCTTTCTGTGTAGTCATAGTAGTACTAGCTAGAGTTTCTTACATGTAGTATAAGTGTAAAGTCTCCTTAGTTGATGATGATTATAGTTAAGAATTTTTCAAGGACGAACAAGGTTTTAAGTATGGGGTAGTGATGTTGGGTGTATTTTTGCATTCTAGTGTCACTATTCTAGCCTTTTTAGCTTTGTTTTTAGCATGATTCGTGTGCTATATGGGATGATACTGAGAATAATGTACATATAATCTTTGCAGCACGTGATTACAATGTTCAAAGTGTATTCCAAATAAGTTTGTACTTAAATGAGTCATTTAGAGTTCAATCATAGAAACTAGTGTTACTAGCTTGAGCTAGGGGCTTGTCTAGTTGATCCCATTGGATTCTATTGTGTTGAATGTGTTCCAATGGTTTTAATGAGTAATGATGAGTGTAATAACTTTTTGGTAATGTGCAAGGTTCAATTTGATTAAGTCAAGAGCCGGAACATAAAATTAAAGATCAATGCGAACTAGCCTAGGCTTAGTTCTTGTTTTGATTCATCGTTATGGATGTAGTGTCGTTTAAATTGTTAATTCGTGGTGCGTGATTATGTAGGATTCTTTGGGATCTGAATATGATGATATTTTGATGTGTAAAAGGCTGGAAATCCATGGAAAATACACAATAAGCCAAGGGATGAAAGATTAGAGGACCAACACTTAACCAAAATTTGGAGAACAACTTTCATAGGGTCAAGGTGATTAGCCCACGATGCCCCACTAAGAGAAGAGAAATAGGAAGGGCACAGCCGTTCCTAGAGCATGCTCAACCTAGCGTGACTCCTCACCTGGAGCGGGTCTCAACCCAGGGCAGCGCCCCCTCTACTCCCTTGCTCACAAACTATTGGAATTCAACTCTTACACGGCTTGGGATACTTCTATTGCTATAAATACATCATTTTCACATTTTTTACATATCTTTGAACATATTTTGGAGATTGAGAGGATTCTACAACATCATATTTAGGTTTTTATTATTTAAATTTAGTTCATACATATTCTTAGTCATTAATTACCAACTTGTGATTACGATTATGACTATGCGTTGCTGAACGCTCTTTTCTGGGGTTAAAGCCAAAGACATGAGTACTATTATTTTGAATTCAATTTGTTAACTTTTCTTTTCATTATTGGTTCTGTATTCATCTTTAATTTAACTATTCTAAGGATTAGCTACCCTTAGAATACATCAATTGTCTACCTATTGAACTTGGGAGAGGGAATAGGGGATAGAACATAGAGATGAACAAAGTACGATTTGTATTTTTTATGAAATAAGGAATTTAAATTAGTGTCTAGGATAGGGATGTGCTTAGATACCTTACTTAATTCAAACTAGGATGATAGTTAAAAGAACTTAAGTGGACTATTACATTCCCGCTCAAAGATGTAGTTGTAAGGTTCAACTAAGGTAAAGGATTAGAGGTCGGGATACAATGATCATGCAATTAACCCTACGAATCAACAACCAAGATAAGTAGGTTAACGAATGAAGTTCAATAACTTAGTAGGATTGTTCAAAGTGCTTTAACCCTGGGTTTTATCCTATTGATTGTTTCGAGACCTTTACTTTACTCATTGTTTAATTTTCTCTAGTTATAAATTACACTCTCTATTTGGTTACATTTGCATCAACTGAATCTAAATTATGAACTAAAATAGAATTATTGTTGAATCATATCTCTGTGGGATCGATACTTGACTTTCATTAGGCCACTTTACTACTTGATAAGACCACGTACACTTGCGTGTGTGCTTGGGCGCTGTCAAGTTTTTGTCGTATGGTGTTGTGACGAGTATAACACTTTTAGGTCACTCATTCTACACTTTATAAGATCAAACAATCTCTAAAATCTCTCTAAAACTTCTTAAGAAAGATTGGACTAGAGTTTCTTCAAGGTGGCCATCTAGAGGATTAGGGATCAAAATCTTTTCATGAATATTCGTACTTCAGGCATGTGACTTTTCCTTCATTATTAGTTCACTAAAATCATTTGTTTTAAACATTGTTCGTGAATAATTAATGGTGGTTTTGAAAACCATGGTGGAGTTTTTGAGTGCATAATGTTGAGTATTGTTTTCTCATGGTTTAAATTATAATTATACATGTTTTGATAATGGTTTTACACATGCTTGGGAATGGTGATTTAAACTAAGGGGTCATGGTTAACCCTAACTTGATGGTTTTGGCTTGAATAATTGTTTGATAATGGTATGCCCACAACCTGTTGGTGAAATATCCTATGAGAATGATCTTGTCACATGTGGAATTGTCTTTTGAACTAAGACATCGGCTTAAAAATGTAATGGTTGGTAAATGGTTTTATGAACGCCTTGTTGAACATAAATTGGTTTGAATTGCTATGGGTTTGAGTCCCTAAATATTGATTTGAATTAATGTCTTCGCTTAGACAATGGGTTCGAGTCCCAAGGTTGATTAATAATGGTTGTGGCATATTGTACACTTACAAGTAGAGTTGGTATGAAGATACCAATAGGATGCATTTGGTAAGTAATTGGAACAATGGTTATGTATGTGTAATGAATATTTTAATTGGTATTTAAAGTGGGATGTATAGCTGGGTCGTGAAAGTGAAGTCCAAAGGACTAATACTTGAAATCACACTAGCGGGTGCGGGTATTTATATATTGGGTATTTCAGGTCCCCTGAATGGATATATGAATGGAAGGTTCGATTCCCCCATATTATATACATTGGTTCTTAATTCACCTTGACTATACCGGGAGGTTTGAGACCCCCATAAAGGCATATACGGTTATGGATATTCTTTGGTTAGTGGGGCTACACACACTGAGGCCCTTCCAGCTAGAGGAGAGATGGCTCATATAGCCCATAGTTTCCTTGTTATATAATGGTTATGCTATACGCCCAGGTTAAGGTTTTCAAAGTTTATTCGAAACCTTATTCCCTATCCCGACATGATATTTATGTGTATGGACATAATTACATATGGTTATTGATTAAGTTGTAATTGATGGAACTATTTTATTTCATTATCCCTGAGTTACATGCTAGTGCTCCAACCACTAACCGTCTTCGGACACTGTATCCCCACACAATGTGGGTCCTGGAACTTCTTCTACTTCTCCTGAGTTGCATATTTCAAAAGGCCTCATTTCATGGTTTTTATTACTTATGTCTTATAATTTGTTTAGAATATATTTTTGGCTATTGTCGGGGGCATGTCCCAATAGTTTATTGACTTTGGATTTATAGAGGCTTTGTTGGATTACGGTGGACTTGGGTGTGTTATTTTGGTGGATTGGCTCGGTGATGGAAGGTTGTCTGGTCATCGGTGATTTTCGTATACATTTCATGAATGAATATTAGTGTTAGTTTGCACTATCTTGTTATATGTTCAAAAATAAACCAACACTTGAGTTCGTTGAGATGACTAGGTTAGGTGAAATGGGTGAACTTCAGTCCATATGGGACTAAAGATACCGGTCATGGACAAGCCATCGTTTGGGTCATGACAATATGCTTCAATGTCATTTTTCATTTTCGGCCTAAAATAATTTTGGGACAACAATGCCATCATCCTTTCAACACCCGAATAACCAACATAAATAATATCATGTGTTTATTTAGGGGTTTTCGATGTAATCCATCACCTTAGGGCACAACGATTATCCACCTTAAAATATAATAGATCATCCTTAATCCAATACTTTCTAATAGTAATTTCTTTTACTTGATCATCAATTTCACATAGAATGAATCATATGCAACACTAAACTCTATCTTATCTAGGAAATCAAAATCAAGTATAATGATTGCATAAACTGCAAGAAATACCTTTATACGACTCCATGCATCCACAACTTGATTTTTCTTGCCTACTTCAAACTTAATTTCTGTTGAGTTTTGAAGTATGTATTAGCCATATTATCCATCTTGACAACAAATTTTGTTCCCAACAAATACACTTGCCATATTTGAAGACAATGAATGATGGCCACTATCTCTTTTTCATGAGCAGAATACCTTTGTTGCATAAGATTTAATTTTTTCTTCTTAAATATTATCGGATGATCCTCTTGCACTAGCACACCACTGACATAATCTCAAATATCAGTGTAAACTTCAGTCAAAATCAAGAAATTATAATATTGGTTCGAAAGCAATGACCATCTTCAATGATTGAAAGCCTTTTCACTTGCTTCATCCCAAACCCACTAACATTCTTCCTCAACAAGTCAGTAAATAGGGAAGCTTCTTTGAATAGCCAGCAATAAACTTGTGATAATAGCTTTCCTAGCCTAAAAATGAATTCAATTCCTTAACCCCGCTTGGTTCCTGCCAATATATAGCTCCCAGATATTTGGTCCTTGAAAATTCCAAAGTTTTTAAACTCACTACCCAGATAAGACTCTCATGATGAGTCGTAATGCATCATTACTGGTCTTAGGGTCCCAATCGTAGCTTGGCCAGTATGTTGGGTTAGTGTTTCTATTGTGACTACGACTAAGGGATACGAGTCGTAAAGACTCAAGACAAGTCGTATAGTTCCATCCGTAGGCAAACTAGTGTAATGCCTAAAGTATTTTGTCTTGACTACGACTTAGACCCTACAAGTCGTAGGGTATCTTAATGAGTCATAGGGTTACTAGAGGTAAGTTCCCTAGCTACTGTCCAGACTATGACTCATGGAAATGAGTCGTACTGAGTACTTACGAGTTGTATAGTGATCCGTAGTCACTGGAGACAATTTTTCAACTTTTAATTAAGGAAAATTTAGACATTTTCCCTTTCCTCTAAATTGTGATCCACGACTTGAAACCTCTTAGGGTGTCATTATCACTCCAAAACAAATTGAAATAACTTCTCAATCTCTCTCACATTCTATCAAGCAAGATACATAGGGTTTCTAGAAGTTGATTAATTTGAACTCGCCAAGGCAGTATCCAACATCTGCTTCTCCTTGATTTTAGCACCAAAAGATGACCGTGACACTTCTTGCACCAACATACCACCATCCCCAGAGTCCAAGAGGCGAACTCTAAGGTTAGCTTAATGGTGAATGTCCTTCACCAAATCCTGTTTCTCCATATCTACATAATCTAGATTTCCTATGGATAATCTGCTAAAATCATAAGCAACCACGTTAGATTTACTTGGGTGGTAGTGAAGAGACATTTGATAATTCTTGAGAAGCTCAAGCCACTCTTTTGCCTGAGGTTAGGCTCTCTCTGCATAAACTTATACTGCATGCTCTTATGATTAGAAAAGATATCCACATGCACTCCATACAAATAGTGACGCCAGATTTTTAATGTGAACACCACAACTAATAATTCCATGTTATGAGTCGGATAATTTCTCTCGTGCACCTTTAGCTACCTAAAGGCATAAGCTATCACCTTACTATGCTACATAATAACACAACCAAGTCCCACATAAGATATGTCACATAAGACCACAAACCCATCAGTGCCTTCAGGAAAAGTCAAAATCAGAGCCGTAGTTATCTTATCCTTCAACTTCTCAAAACTACCCTCACAAGCATCTGACCATAAGAAATTTACCTTCTTCTAAGTCAATTTAGTAAAAGAGGTAGCTTTAATCAAAAAATTTCCACAAACCTACAATAATAACTAGCTAAACTTTAGAAGCTCCAAATATCGATTGGAGTCATGGGTCTAGGCCACTTATTCACTAGTGAAACCTTCTGCAAATCCACCATGATCCCTTCACTAGAAATAATATGACATAGAAAAGTTACAACGTTCAACCATAATTCACATTTCTCGAATTTGGCATACAACTGCTACTCTATCAAGGTCTACAATACAATGCAAAAGTAATTCACATGATCCACCTTGCTCTTAGAATACACCAAAATATCATCTATGAAAACAATGATGAACAAGTCCATAAACTGACGAAAGACCCTATTCATCAAATCTATGAATGTCATCGGGGCATTGGTATGCCAAAAAGACATAACCAGAACTCAAAATGCCTATAGCAGTTATGAAAAATAATATTAGGGATATCATCCTCCCTAATATTTAATTGGTGATACCCGGATCGAAGATCAATCTTGGAGAAAAACTTAACACCATACAACTGGTCAAATAAATTATCTATCCTTGGAAAAGGGTACTTGTTCTTTACCGTTACCTTATTCAACTGTCAATAATAAAAATACATGTGATGGGAACCATTCTTCTTACGCACAAAAAATATCGGTACGCCCTATGGGGACATACTAAGATAGATGAAACCCTTATCCAGAAGATCCTTATGCTTCTCCTTAAGCTTCTTTAACTCAGTCGGAGCCATTCTATATGAAGGAATAGAAATTGGAAGACTGTCCATAACAAGATTAATCCCAAAATCAATCTCCTTATCTGGAGTAACACCAGGAAGGTCATCAGGGAAGACCTCAAGAAATTCATTCACCACCGGGACAGAATGCAAATAAGCCCCCCCGAGTTAGAATCTTTAACTCGGACTAGATAATAGAGATATCCCTTAGAGATTAATCTCCGAGATATAAGATAAGATATAAAATTCCCCTTATGATCTAAGGAACCACCCTCCCACTCAATAACCAGCTCATTAGGAAATTTAAAGACAACCTTAGGGGTTAGACAGTCTAGAGAAACATATCACGAGTGAAACCAATCCATCCATAATATGATATAAAAATAAACCATATCTAATTCAAAAAAATACACCACAGATTCTTTACTAATAACAGATACCACATACCCCCTATAGACTCTTCTAGAAATCACAGAGTCACCTACCGGGGTAGAAACAAAAAAAGGGTCCGAAACACACTCTAGACCAAAGCCAAAATGCACAACCACAAATGGGGTACATAAGAGAGATGTACCTTGGATTAAGTAAATAGTACACATTTGCGAGAAAAGAGTTTTAACATACCAGTCAAGACATCAGTCGATGCCTTGGACTCTTGTCAGGTAATAAGAGCATAAAGGCGGTTACGACCAGTGCCAAAACCATATGGTGCACACTTTGGTGCTCGAGCTGAATATAAAGAAACTGGAACCTTGTTTGCCCTGAATACCAATAGGGAAATTTCTAAGCATATGCCCTGGCTGACCATAGTTGAAGCACCTGTCCCTCCCCTTATCATAGAAACCCAGATATAATCTACCGCAAAACCTACAGAAAGAATATGATGGAGTTGATTCAGCCCCACTAGCCTAAGATAGGGCACCCTATGCCCTAAAGTTGTTGCCACTCTGTAGACATCTATCACCCGACAACCTTTGGTAGAAAGCACTAGCTATTTAGTAAGACCCAGAGTTCCCCTACTTCTTCTTGGTCCACCTACCACCATCCCTGCTATTTTGCTGTTAGCCACTACCCTACTCAGAGATTCTAAACTTCTTACACTGCCTATCACCTATCTCAGCCTGTTTTTTCTTTTTCTCCTCCATCTATTACATGTAAACAACTAACCTAGAGATATCTATGTCCTTGATAAGTAAGGTAGCCTTACTTTTAAGGATCAACTCAAGAGACCGTCCTAAAGAAAACTTTCTCATTCGGGCCCTGATATCAGACACCATCTGTAGAGCATACTAAGACAAATGGTAAAACTTCAAGGCAAACTTCTTAACCAACATGTTCCCTTGTTTCAAATCAACAAACTTCTCCATATTCGCTTCTCTCAACCTCCAAGGAAAGAAATGGTCCAGAAATATGTTAGAGAAATCCTCCCATAAAGATAACTTATCACTATCGCCCTTTGCTTGATCCCACTCCTCGTACCATTGGTACGCCATATCTATCAGCTGGTAGGTAGTAAACTTTACCCCTTCCATATTTTTATTATGCATAAATCTGAAAATCTTTTCCATCTCATTCAGAAAACCTTAAGGATCCTCCTCAACCCTAACACCTATAAAGGTTGAAGGAATCAACATCATGAATTAGCCAACCCTTGTGGCCTTAAATGATAGAGTAGTAAGAATACAACGCTCAGACTGAGTAGTTACCAACTGTGCCAATATGTAAATGGACTGATAAAACTCAGCATTCGCTATTTCAGTTGAAGGAATCTAAGAAGGACTAGAGGGAATTGGTAAAACTCCAAAACAATTCAGAACTGGACCTCTAGTTCGGGTATGGATCCCATGAGTAATGCATGTCCCATTAACGTCATCCCTAATTAGGATAAATGAGTTTCTATGCGTATCAAATTATCAAGGCACAATTTGAAAAATGAACAAATAGAAATTAGAGGAGAATTCAGGACCTTAGACTTTACAGCTTGATAACAGAATACAAGAAAGAAAAATATTCCTAAATGTCTGGTAGCCTCTCCCTTATGAGTATGGCGCGCTATACAGCCTTAAAAGAGACTCTACTCAAAACAAATTTGTGGACTCCTAAGTGACCATGAACCTTGGGCTTTTAATCTAATCTGATATGACCAAAACCAGGGCGTAGTCGTGTCAGGTGCCTCAAATACAAACACCACCCATACCAACCCATAGTAGTCATACAAAGCCTCTATCCGAAATCAAAACAATATTCGGTCGAGACATGCCCTCAACCCTAGATAAAAACAAAGTCTAAGAAATAATAAAAGTATGTAGATAAGACCATAACATAAAATAAAGCCTTCTAGAGTATAAAAGCTCACAAATTTAATCCAACACCCAAAGCAAAGATTACTTAGCAGGAGGAGTAGTAGGGCCGGTTCCTGCACATGTGGGGATACAATGCCTGAAGATGGGTTAGTGGGTGAACGCTAGCATGCACACAAGATAAGGATAAAATAATGCCAATATTTTAAAAAACAAGTAAGTAACTATATGCATCCATATCAATACATATAGATATATATAATCCATATCGGGAAAGAGAATTGTGTTTAGCATGCGTTTAAAACCATTAACTTAGGTTTGTGTTGCTTAACTATCCTAGAACAACCCACGTGGTATATGGGTCCAGTGTTACCGCCCTAAAATTTTTTTTAGTTTAATTTATGGTTTTATTAATAAAAAATTTTCAAGATGGACCAACCCATCAAAAAAGTCCAAGAAATTACAAAAAAAGAAACAAAAAACCGGTCCAAAATAGTTACTAGGCCCAATAAAATAAATAAATAAAAGGGGAAGTAGGATTTCTTAATTGAGCTTAGAGCTAAGCTCCACTTCAGAATGCCTCTTCCAACATGTTTTCTTTTTTCAATACTCAGTTCTATCTTCTTCATCTATGGGTAATTAATACTGTGCCTTGGATGCGCCATGTTGGAGCTATTTTCAGATTGCATGAGTAAGTAGTATTCTTTATTTCTCTATTTGATGCTCTCACCTTTATTTAGATCTTGACTATATTCTTTCCTTGCTAAAAACTAAGATAAGATCTCTAGTTTATAGATGTTACCAGTGCATTTTGGTGTTAACACATTGAGTCCAGTCCACTGATACTTGTAACTTCCTCCAAGTATGTTATGTCCCACTATGAGCTTAGTGTCTCTCCTGTAACTTTCTTTCACTCTCTATATCATTCTTGAGCTGCAGATGTATCTGGGATGAAGATTCTGGGATGCTCAAAGCTGTTGATATTTGGATGGATTCAAGTACCTCAGTCGCTTGATATACAATCTGACCATGAGACCCCAAATCTGAAGAGATGTAGATAGGCTAGTTAGTATTTTCACTTTTTTGTTTACCTTATCAGATTGTACATATAGTGCATGTGAAACTTCTTGTAGCCATTCTAGTCCCCATATCCCTTTGTTGGTACTAATCTCAAATATGGGCATTGCTGTTTGTCACTGTTAAGGATCTTTTGCCTAATCTTGGTAACTAATGGAATGTTGTAAATGTGAAATTAGGTTATTTAATTTCTAAGTTATCAAAGTAATCAGCCAACTAATTTCCCTTTCTAAATACATGTTGTATAATTACCTACTTACCTTCCAGTAATTGCTTTATCTGCTCTACAATATGTATTATTTTCTATGGTACTTCCTAGTTCTTATTTATGAAATTCTGCATGGCGAGTGAATTCGTATGAATGATTACCCTATCTTGATTACCCTATCTTACCCTATCTTGATTACCCTATCTTGACCTATTTAATTGCAATGAGTTTCTATATAAAGTATAGCCTATGCTTATGCTTTTATATTATTCGTGTCATTTGTGATTGAACCTTCTACATATAATAAATCACCTTGTACATCCCTCAAACAAAATTCCCATGAGCTCTTTCCTGGGCTCCCTTTAGAAGCTCCATCTGTATTATACTTTCTCTAACCTTGTTCTGGTAATCTCCATAATACTAGATTTATTCTTATTTTAGGTCTCAAATGACTTAACTATTGTAGGATTAATGGCTATTCTGTAGAAAAATCCAATCTTGGCTTTCTAACTTTCAGCAACATTCTCAGGTGCCTAGTGACATTATATAATAATCTATGACATGTCACCATTCTACCTTTATGTTTCATGGTGTTCCTTTTCCTCCATAGCTCTCATATGATAATTGCTGGTACTTCTCTACAATACACCTACTCCCTCTACTTCACTTGAGCTTCCTACAAAGCTTGTATTGTTTCTCTTAAACTTAGTCCTTAAATATTGATTCCTACAAAAGAAAAAAAATAGGACCATGTCCTGTTAGCAGCATAAGATCTCAGTAGCACGTGAGATATGTCTATTGTGTTGGGTTATGACAACACCAACATTTTGAAGGACCATGTATACCTCATATTCTTATTGTATCATCCACTACAACTCTTCCTTTTCACATCCTCCACATAAAAAAATCATCTTAAATGGAATCTTTTTTATCCACAACTGCCTATAGAATTCAGTAGGATCTTCTCTTTGCCTTACATACTCCCATGTTGTTTTCACTGTAAACAATCCTCTTGGTTCTACACTCCATATTGCTTTATCACCTAGTTTCTGCTGCATTCATGGTCTTACATTATGTATCACATGCTCCACTATTTCCTTAGGCAACACTTGCTTCATTAATTCTTTATTCCAATTCCCTCCAAGTATCAAATCCTTCACACTTTGCAGGTTAGATTCCTCTTCTTTGCTGTCCTGCAGAATAGAGTAGAAGTCTCCTAGCCTACTCAAATTATCAAACCACAAGTGAGAATTCCCTCTTCTAATCCTTCAAATAATAAGATTATCAATTAGGCTCTTGTTACCCCATGAACAGGCCCCGATGCGTGTAGCCGCATGAACCAAAGATATCATAGGGGCAGGTGATTCCTGTGTACCCTTCACCCTCCATTATACATATGTACAAGTATAACTTAGTGGATTCCCATGTATCCCACAAGTATATGGTCGCCATGACCAATTCTCATATCGGCAAATATGAGTTTCCAAAGTCTGTCCATTGGACTCACGCCTTCAGCTACCATAACCCGCCATTATTACCTAATTAAAAAATTTGCACACAACCAATTTAGATTCCATAACTATATTATGCAATGCAATAGTTTCAATAAAAGTAAAACTATGTGACAAAACCATTCTTATAGGCATTTTAACAAACAAGTTGAAGGCATATAGTTTCCAAAACCAAAACCAAGAATCAATTGACCATTCCAATGAATCCACATGTTCAATTCCATAACTTTAACATGGAAACTATAAGTAAAACATGGAAAAACAATATTCATCCATTAGCAACCAAAACCTCCAACATAAAATTCAAAACCAAACAAATCCCATAATTAAATCATGAAAACCATTCATTAAAACATTAATTTAGTTGAACTAAAAATGGGGGAGGAGTAAAATGACTTATATACCAAAGATTACGGAGAGAAACCACCCTTATAAGCCTCAAAATTGATTGTATTAAGAAAGGCCTAGCCTTCCTTGAACCAAGAGCCTTAAGAGAGATTTGAGATTTCTTTGAGTGTTTTTATAGATAATACTAAGGTAAATGAAGTTCCAATAGTACTTTAAGTCATAGTTTCAAAGGGGTTGAGAGGGAAAATGTCCAGAATACCACCAACTTAAATTGTAAAAATTCCCGCAAGGGGTAAAAGTTGTGCACCTCACTCGTACCCCATCATACTAGTAGTACACCTAACTCAGAGCCAGTATAGAAAGTTAGAAATAACTTACTATCTACCATATGAATCCCTTTTCCTAAGTCATACCATCATCATGCAAAAATTTCCTACCTAGCCGTACCCTAAGTAAAATATCAAGGCTAGACGATGAACAACATACGGTTTAGACTATACCACTTATATAATGTACATGACTCTTATGATGTCCACTCATATCTTGGATAGTGAATAACCTACCACACATATGACTATCATACGACTTGGGCTACTAAGTTGTACCCATATCATACAACTAGTAAGCTTGAGTCGTATGATGGCTAGAGAGTTTGAAACCCAAGAAATTTCTAAGGACCAGAACCTAGGATATTTCAGCCTAATTAGGTATTATGGTTCAATGAATGGGATTGTGTGTTAAGTGTTTTAATGGGTCTTAAAATAGGGTTATGTATCTGGCCTGTGAAAGTGGTAGGCCCAAGGACCGAAACTGTAAATCGCGTTTGACAGCAAGGGGGTCTAAATGGCTTAGGGTTTGAGTCCCCTTGCTTGTGTCCAGGTGGTTCGAGTCTACCTTATTATATGATTAGGAAGTTTGAGTCTACTATAATAAATTATATGATCGGGTTCTTAAATTTCCTCAATATATGGTTGGGAGTTTGAGTCCCCCATGCATATATATATATATATATAAGATTATTCTTCGATTCGTGCAGCTACATGCACTGGGCCCAACTAGGGGTGAGAGTTAGGGCCTATATAGTCCATGGGGTACTATTATATGATTGCTAAGCTACACAGTCCAAGCTAAAGTTTTAAAGTATATGCTAAGCCTTGTCCCCTATCCCAACATTTTATACAAGTATATATGTATGCATACATGTTTGTAAACATACACATTGAGTTGAACTGGATTTTTGAATTTTCATTACTTTATCCTTATCCCTGAGTTACTTGATAGTGTTCAACCCACTAACGATCTCCAGATGTTGTGTCCCCATGCGATACAAGGTCTGAAGGAAATTCTACTTTTCCCAAATAGTACTCTCTTTGTTTTGTTATATGTTCAGATTTTATCCGCTTCTAGGAGTGTTATATCTTAGTTGGCTAGGCAATAAGGGGGTGGTCTTTGGTCCTCGGTGGACTTGAGATACCCTTCACGGCCAGGCCCTGGTTTGGGTCGTGACACAATCCATATTAACTTACACGTTCTTAGGATCCACTCACACCTAGTTTTTGCTAACAAAATGAGCCAGAAATTTAATCTCATGACAATAAAACTCATTTTTTTCAACTTGACATAGAGTTGATATTCTTTAAGTCGTTGCAGCGCCATTCTCAAATGCATCAAATAATCTTCTAGTGTTATATTATAAATGACTATATCATATAAGTAAACAACTATAAATTCATCATTGTAATCGTAAAGAACATTATCCATTAAGTTATAGAAAGTAGTCGAGGCATCAGTAAACCCAAATGACATTGCAAGGAATTCATGCTACCATATCTAGTCAAACAAATGGTGTTTGAGGAATCCCCCAGCTATGTGGACTTTCTAATAGCCAGACCTTAAGTTTAAATTAGAAAAGAAATTAGTCTTAGATAACCTATCTAGAAACTCTTGAACCAGAGGCACCAGATACTTATTCTTCACAGTTACTTTGTTCAGTGCAAGATAGTCAACATACATACATAGACTTCCATCTTGCTTCTTTTAGAACAAATTGGGACACATAGAAAGCCTTCGAAGTCTTGATCAATTTGTCCTTAAGCAATTTAGACAACTATTTCCTCTTTTCTACCAACTTCAATGGAGACATACAATAAGGAAGGCGTGCGGTGGAATTTATCCAGGAATCAAATCAGTCATATGATCATTTTTCCTTTTTAGAGGCAACTCTTTAGGCATTTTTGATGGCATGACATACTTGAATTCTACCAATAACTTAGCAACATTATTTGGGACTTCAAGCTGTACATCAGGCTTTACTTCAACCAAGGCAGTAAGATAATCATACTCACCCTTCTTCAAACCTTTTTCAAAAATTATGGCAGATAACATAACAATAATTCTAGTGTTTCATCTTATTTTCCTCATTAAAGGGTCGAATACCATTCACAAATTTGGGGTTATTTTCCCATAAACATCAAACCATCTAAATGAGGAAATTGAGTGATCTTGAATTTCTTTATAAAGTCAAACCCAAGCAGAAGATTGAAGTCATCAAACGAAACCACAATCAAGTTATGAGTTCCAATCCAAAACTTATGACCAGTGGGACAACAAGCGCCATGCCACATCCTAGTTGCACTGCAGAATTTATAGTCTTCATCCTTGTTGCACAAGTATTCACTTTAGCCTATGTGCCCACACATTTTTTGAAGTCACAAAAGTGTGAGTAGCACTGATATCAACAATAGATGCAACACTTTTTTCCCCAGTTTTCACATAATGTACATTAAAGAACTGTATGCATTCAACAAATCATCAACACCTTCACCAATATTAATCAAGTTATTTACATTATCATTTTTCTCCACTTCCGCTATATTCACGCTAGACAACATATTCAACAATTGTAGTATGTTAACATAGGTAAATTTCCAATCCCTTACTTTATTTTTCCTCTTCGACTAGAAGTTCATTGATCTTGCCTTGTATTAGATAGTTCCTGGCCTGATGCCAAGGTGTTTGACAAGTCCAATAGATCTTTTCACTGGTCTGCTTGTTTTGGTTAGACGGAGTAGCATCCATCCTTCCTTTGCCTTTATTATTTTCCTCATGCCTACGATTATCCTTTTTTCAGTGTTTGTCCTTCTCCTTCTTCTTTAATTTTGAAGGAGCAGGATTAGGGACAACACTGTTATAACAAAAATAAATTAATGCATCTGCCGCTATAATAGCACTAGATAGATCTTAAACTTTTTGCCTATGTAGTTCATTTTGGGCCCAACCATGCATTCTAGAAATGAAGTTGTACAACATATCTTTAATAGACATGTTCGGAATATCTAGCATCAAAGATGAAAATTCCTTCACATATTCCCATATGGAACCAAATTATTTCTACCTTTAGTCTGTCCCTAGAAACCCAATATGAGTTACTAGGCAAAAATTTCTCATAAATTACATCGCTCAGTTTTGTCCCATGTATCACACTTGGGTTCGCCAATACTTTTATCATCAGCATTCTTTGTACACCACCATAGCAATGCATCGGTCCTAAAATAGTAAACTATTATAGTCAATTTGTTAGTTTTAGGCATATAAGCAATAGTAAAATAGTGCTCTAAGTCCCACAAAAAATTTCCAAGTTCCTTGGCACCAAGAACACCATTAAAGTACTTTGGTTCAAAAATTTTAATTTTCGCATATTCTTCACCACCACGTAATGAACCATCAATAGATTGGTGAAGGACCACCACCTCCATCTTTAAATATTTATTTTTCTTCAAAAAACCCTTAATTTGTGTACCCATAGTTTAACTAAAGGAGACAAGACCAGCCAATGAACGGTCAACACCAATAAGATAATCTATCAATTTTGTTCTGATGCTATGGATTTGAGTCATGACTTAGAAATATACATGATAATTGAAAAACAAAGGCCCAAAAAGATAATCTTGTATTTCATTTTTGAGAAATATTATTAATATTATTCCTAAATTTGCTAAGTTTTATGGGGTTTTCTATTATATTTGGTTGAGGCATGGCCGTATTTTTAAGTTTGGTGGAGTGGAGTGGCTTGTTAGATTTTTTTAAACCAATTCATCTGTATCATCTGTAAAGCCAACCAACATTTTTAACATTGCAATTTTTAATGCAACCCATCATAGTTAATTTCGCTAACCAACACAACACAAATCTCTAATACCAATTGACAGAGGGTCAACTTTTTAAATCAAACCCAATGCGGTAACCACATGTGCTATGACTCTTGCCCGAACTTTTTCCACTCAACACTTAATTTTCCTAGGCTTAAAAAATTAAATAGATAGGCATATAAAATATTGAATTCCAAACTTTATATTCAACTCATGCCACAAAGAACCACAAATAAGGCTTAACAAACAACTGACCAACACAGTCAAATCTGGCTTAAGACAACCTATTTGTGCCTATTTATAGCCACAACTTGTCACATGTTATTCATATACTAGTTACATGTGAAACTTTTATTTCTATCATGATTCAATTGACATCCCCAAATGTTAGGATAAATTTGAATTCACATACATATTTAAATTACAACAACAACAAAGCTTTACCAATGTCCAGAGTGGTTGTAATTACCCAGCTGTGTCTTATTTAAGGCACACGTCCAGTGCCAACACATCCTTGAAAACACTTATGTCAATTTCACACTTGGGCCCTGGGAATCTATGTAATTGCACATGTCACTACCTTGTCAGCACCTAAGCCACCTAACCCAGCTGTGCCTGACCCAACTTACTTTGTCTTAGCCACGTCTTTGCAACATACCTTGCCTTAGCTTAAATCGGCGTTAGCCTTGATTAGCCTTAGCTCACCTGCCTGGTCATGCCTTAGCCACGCCACTGTCAAACACTTGATGTTCCCTGCTGACATACTCATGTGTAACTAAATTTGGCCTAAAACTATTTGGTCTTGGCTAGGTTGTCCTATAAATCCCTAGTTAAGCCTGAGACACCCGAACCACCTGAACCATTAAGTCGAAGGTCTAACAATGGGTTAGAAAAGTAATAGGGCAGGTCATTTAGTTAAGAGATCTGGGTTGGTGGGTAGATCTACTAAATCAATTTACTTAATTATATGTGAATCAATCGAGGCATCCACCTATTAATGTGTAACAGCCCGCATTTTGGGATAGAATAAAAACCATGACTCTGATGCGTTGATAATCTCAGAGCCTTAAATCCTATGCCAATTTGGCATATTTACGTAGTATGTGAATCCATTTGAGCATGAATTTAGACCATAAAGGTCCTTCAACTTAAGGACGAGTTGAAACTATTTCGATCAATTAAGTTTTAGGGGACGTTGTAATTTGTGAGCTTTTATTGATCATAACTCTCTATATATGTCGAATTAGAGAGCCTACTATATGTCAAATGATAGGTCTTTGAGTTAACTTTCTAATGATACCAATTTTTCTAAAATCCGACACCAGAGCAAGAATTTATGGACTTTTAAAGTAGTATACGTCGTCTAACCAATCACACATAGCCACTAGAAAGCATATGTGATAGCATATACAGTGCCTATATAAATATAAACGATATCATATGTGGCACCTACATAAATATAGGCGATATCATATGCGGCACCTATGTAAATATATGCGATATCATATGCGGTGCATATCTTATGGTTTTAAGTGACTTAAACACTCTATTTTTATGGCAAAATGGTCCTTTTCCCACCCTTATTCATCCATAAACACGAAATTCAGTCCCCTATTCTCCAAAATACATCCATATTCATCTAAAAATTCTCAAGAACACTCCCAAGGGTTTCAAACTAAAAACCCAAATAAATTAAGATTTAACCGTGGGTTTTCAAAATTGATTAGAGAGATTCAGAATCCCCAATCCACAGGCTTTAAGAAGCACCATTATTTTCCGAAATAGAGGTACGCGGGGTTTTCCAAAATTCTCATGGGCATAGAAAATAATGTTTTAGAATGGGGTTTTTGAATCTATGTATATATTCATGTATTAAATATTTTAACATCATTGTTTTGGCCTTTTGATCTTTCCCCAAAGTTATTTGAGAATATGAATGTATGAAACCATGTATTTAAGAATGAATTCTTGTTGAGAGCATGATTTTTGATGAATTCCCTCTTATTAAATATTTTTCAGATTTCTGATAGCATATGAATTGTTTTACAATGCATCCTTGAAAAGCACTATATGAGATGATTAAACTTTTGTTATGATTTAAAGGTTGTTTTAAATCACTAAAGAGGGAATCTAGCATAAATGTTTAATGTTCATAATGCATGTAATGAAAGAGTGAATGGATTTTCTAAAGGCACTAGACCACCATATGTTGATGAAGTTTTTGTATGATTTGAGACTTAAGTTTCAAAACACAAAATCTTCTATATCAGTTGCATGTTTTTGGTGGTCTAAATTATGCTTTAAATGAAAGATTTATCTTAATGTATTATGTCTCAAAAATCATGACTTCCAAGTCTTGGTATGACGATACCAATTCAGACTAATGCCATATCATACTCAAACTAATAGACATTTCTGACTATCATGATTTTAGATATTCAGAATGTTACATGTACAGAAAAGGTTAAAAATAGGCATACAGAGATGTTAGGTGGTTACCTGAAGAGGGCTTGAATTCAAGCAACTCATTGCCTAAAACCGTGGTTTGCCGACTCGAGTATATTATTATACGTTGATGTATGTATCGTGTGGCATATCAAATTCAGGAACTCTAACCCTTGTGGCATACTCGGGTTAGAGGCTTCCCCGCTGATTCAATGGTGGATTCCATATCGCCCGTGGAATATCAGACTTGTAGGGCATACCACCTAATTCAGAAGTAATACACAGATCAGATTTTGATATTTATAGACTGGTTACATGTTTTCAGAAGGTACCCATGTGTTTTTCAGAAACTGTTTTATGCATAATATTTAATGAACATTTGCTCTCACATATTTTATATATCTGTGTTCAATTACTCTATTTTGGATTGCTTCGCATGCCAGTACAATTGTGTTGACCCCCTCTTCCTCCCAAGTACTGAGGTGTAATCTAGGGGTCCAGATCCTTAGTAGAGTCTATAGATAGGGTTGTCTCAAAGTTTGGTTGGTGATCCTTCTTTGCTTCAGAAGGCTTAGTCATTTAGGTATTTATTTCAGTGTGGCTTTTGGTCTTCTGGGGGCCTTATCCTAGTTATTCGAATAGTATTTCTGTAGAGATTTCGCAGATTGTTACAGATGTTTATTAAATATTGTTGGGAATGTTTTTAGGCCTTTAACTTTTTTAAATTGTTGACTATGTTTCCTTATTATTATGTCTATTCCGTATTACTTTGATCATATGAATTATGAGCATAATTACTGAATAGACAGAGGGCGTTTTGGGCCTTCGGGTTCGGGAATGATCATCATGGCCAGGGCCCCGATTTGGGTCGTAACAAACTTGGTATCAAAGCACGGTTCATGGTCCTAGGGTGTCTACAAAATCGCATCGGGTAGAGTCTTATTTATGGGTGTGTAGCGTGCCACACTTATAAGTAGGAGGCTATAAGGCATTTAGGAATGTCTCTCTTTCTTCAGGTTCTAGTTCGTGCTATAGAGTTAGAATGCTTCTCCTTCATACTCTAATTCGTTCTATGGTGTCACCCATATGAAAAGAAAAGTTATCCTAATTTCTTCCTCACTCTGGTGTTTCCAGATATTCTCTGATTATCTAGCAAAAATTTTAGAAGTTCTACAAAAGATGGGAGAGGAGTTCCCTAGTGTAAAATTGTGTCCTCGTTCTTATGAGGCGTTCAGTTAAGACAAGAGTAAGATGTGTATTCTTGAGTCATAGAATATTGTGTATCAATCTTCTGTCTCTTGTAATATTGATATCATTGTGTTGTTGAAAACAAAAGTCTAGTAAAGCCGTGTGAGGCCTATTTTGATTCACTAGCAATTTGTTGTTCATCTTGTTGTTCTTGTATTTGTTGGAACTGTATTTTCACCCGAGTAGTAGTATAAGTTAGTGTATCGATGTCATGACCTATTGGTAGTGAAATTAGACCAAGAAGTTTGTGATATGAAGTTATAAGGTTAGAGGTCAGAGTAAGGGTGACTTTTTTGATTAAATATTTATAGTTGAATAACCATTGATTGAGAATGATATACCCTTTTGTGGTGGTAGACTAATGTGGTGGTACCATTTATGAATTGTATGGTAGTCCGTAGAGGAAGTGCTGACTCAGAATGTTATTTGTTTTCTTCCTTTCAAAATAGAGAAAGAGCCTAGAGTGGATACTTAAGGTGGTTATAGAAACCCCTTATAGGCTATGAATGAAAATGTCTAGATTAGCCAGTAGGTTGTAAGTATAGACTTATTGTCATATGGGGTATCTGAAGGTAGTCTAAATGCACATTGGGATGAGTAAGTGTGATGTGAAAAAGCCGTATAAGTAGATAAAATTGTATGGTTATAATATAAGCTTAAGGTTTATCATGTCTATTATGTGACCTTACCCCTTAACCTTCGTCTTATTGGTAGTTGTAAACTAATACTACTTGTGAGAAAGTATGTAGCATATTTTAAAAGTATTTGGGTAGAATATCTCAATTTGAAGGGTTAGTATATTTATATTATGTTGCAATCTTCATTGTTTGTAAATGATTGATGCTAGACTATAGACTTGAATTTAAATGGTGTAGTGATGAATAGTGGCAAGAGATTAATAATACATGTTTCGTGGGATTAGATTTGTAAGCTTGATGTGTCGAAATAGTATGTGCTAATGGACTATGACAAGGAAAACCGTAAGGTCATGATCTATTATTGTGGTTATGAATTCCTAGTGTACTAGTTTTTCTTGATGTTTATTTCATAGTTTCTAAGTGAGGATTGTCTGTAAGGTTGATTGTAAATCATGTTTAGCACTAGACATTAAGTTTGAAACAATTGATGGCCAAGGAGGTGGATGTGATGATTCCTTGGTTAATGATACTAGTTATATGGAAGTGATCTATAGGCTTGAACAGTGTATGCAAGTGCCTAATTTTATTTGATTCATAATGAAGTATGACGTTGTATATGTGATGTAGAAGTATGCCCAAGGTGGTATGAAGCTGTAGTATTTTTCTAAGGCTATTACATGTTGTGTGTGGCTACTGGTGCCGTTGAGTTGCTAGGTGAAAAAAAACTAGCTAGATGGTATATGGTATTCTAAATAGCCAAGTTAAGGACCTTTGATTGATAGCATTGAGCCTTTTGATATGTGCTTGATTCTCATGGTAGAGGAAAATAAGTTTGAAGTTTCTATGTTGGTAGACTATGATAGAAATAGAGTGGCTCATTGAAGACTTGGTGATACCCATGTTAGGTGTTATAATCTAAGCTCGAGTCCTTGAAAGTTGTGCTAATAGTAATAAGAGTAGAGGCACTAGAGGGTGTGCACTTCAACTTTAAGGATACTCATGAAGATTCGAAGTTAGTAAGTGTTCGAGTAATAAATAATCACTATTGGGGTTACAGAATGATAGAGTGTGCCTCAGGAGGTAGTCTTAGCAGTGGGTGTTCCACACTCATATGTGGTCTTTCGGGTTAAGTTTTATTAATTTTTTGTATTGTCATATTTTAGAACCCAGAGTGCAGTGAGTGTAGTTAAGTATAAAGTCTAGTAAGGTATTTCCCAAAAACTTAAGATGATGGCTTGAAGCTAAGGGGGAGATGACTAAACTAATAACCAAGTAATACTCTCAGATTCTTGTAGTGATGTCATGATGATATAGAACATCAAAAAGTAAGGGTGAATCTCAACCCATTCCTATCTCAGTATTTCTCAGTGATCCTAATACCTACTCATGCTTTATGATTTAGTTCCATGATCAGCTCACGTTCATACATATGATAGAGAGTCATGTACTCACGCTTTATAATGTACTCCATTTCCATAACTCATGTTTTACGCTAAATGATTGGAGAGATTCATCTTATAGCCATGAATACCCTAAATTCTGAGCGCTTTGGTGAGTCCCTATTGTTGTTTTGCTATTCCTCAGGCCTCAGATGAGTGTCAAGCTTCATATAGTATTATTCCATACCTCCAGATCTTATACTCTAACCTTTTTGTGACTCCTCCTTATGCGATGATAATGGTGGTGAGTAATTATTCCTTGTTGATGGAAGATCATAGTACGCTTATTTAGATAAAGCCATAAGTATGAAGTAAGATTTGGGGCCAAGTTTTTATTTATGTGACGGTTAGTGGAATTTTGTATGTGTATGTCCATGGGGTAGCTCGTGGGAGTGATATTGATTGCGGTTTAGAGAATATGTGAAGTATACCTTTATGAGTGTTTTCTTTGAAGTTCATATATGGTTAAAAATATAGGCTTGAATGACATGTCGAGATTGTTGTAAAGGAATGCAATATGCGCTAGCGACTTCATAGTAAGAGTTCAGAGTAGTCATTGAATTGGTAAGGCATGTTATACTTAGGATGTGATCTTTAAAGGAGATATAGAAGATTGCATAATATGGTTTAGAATAATAGCATGGTCTGGCATGTTGTATTTTTGAGACTTAGAGTTAGGCTTGATCACGGCGAAGGGATTAAGTTATTTCCGACATTAGTAGAAAGATTTGTCAATGCTCATATGAGAATTTTAAGTTGAGTTGAATGAATATGATATTTAAGGAGAATAGTATAGTTAAGTGATATTCCAGAAGTATGCTAAGCTTAAAAGTAAGAAGCTGTAATGCAAAAGGCCTTGTAATTCTATCCTAATTCAGGAGTTATATGCCTATGTTCCAAACTGCAGAGTAGTGTCAATGTGGTGATTCATCAGTTGGATGTCTTGTGTAATCCATACCCAAGATTCATGGCTCCCTATTACTGCTAGAATTTCTTTAGAGAATTATGCTGAAGAGATACTCCAGTTAAGTATGAGGGTGTAGTATAACTCAGTCTGTATGGCCAATAAGTCAGTTTATCAGTCAGATTCGCATGACTTGTTTTCTCGTCTTTGCACTTATTCATGCTACTTGAAATCTCAGACATGCTACTATTAGAGGATAGAGTATACCAGTAGCTACGAGTATAGCCCAGTTCATGCATCATGCATTAAATTTAGATTCCAGATGTTCAGTTATGATTCAATTCATAGGTGCCCTGTGCATCGCCTCAGTTTTCCTAGTATCTTAGTGAATTGAGAATTCATAGAGGGACATAGGGTACCAAGGTAGAGATACCCCATTCAGTTGCATGCATATATTCTTATTACAAGCTTCACATTAGTTATTATTACGTATTTAGCCATACGTTCATACGTTAGTTCAGTCAGATATGCATGCATTAGAAATGCATGTTTAATAGAAAAATTCAGCTTATCAGTGTATTCAGTCATGCATTCATGATAAAAACTCGGTCACAGATCCATGCATTAGATATGCATGATTCATTATGAGAATTCAGCCTATGAGTAGATTCAGTTATGTATTCCATGCCTCGGATATGTATGTCCGGCATAAGCATTTAAAAAATCAGTAGTTCTAATCTTATAGTCATGTTTTCGATCAGTGTATTCTTTCTTAGGGAACATATCATGTCCGCGTTATCTCATACCCTTAAGACTTCGACATTGTATCCATCATTCGAGGACGAATGATCCCAAGGGGAAGATAATATAACACCCCGCATTTTGGGCTAGAATAAAAACCATGACTCTGATGCATTGATAATCCTAGAGCCTTAAATCCAATGCCAATTTGGCATGTTTATGTAGTATGTGAATCCATTTGAGCATGAATTTAGACCATAGAGGTCCTTCAACTCAAGGACGAGTTGAAACTATTTCAATCGATTAAGTTTTAGTAGACATTGTAATTTGTGTCATCTTCTATCGACCATAACTCTATGTATATGTCGAATTAGAGCGCCTACTATGTGTCAAATGATAGGTCTTCAAGTTAACTTTCCAACAATACCAATTTTTCTAAAATCCAACACCCGAGCAAGAAGTTATGGCCTTTCAAAGTAGTATGCATCGCCTAACCAATCACACATGGCCACTGGAAAGTATATGCGATAGCATATGCGGCGCCTATGTAAATACAGGCGATATCATATGTGGTACCTATGTAAATATAGGCGATATCATATGAGGTGCATACCTTATGGTTTCAAGTGACCTAAACACTCCGTTTTTGGGGTAAAATGGTCCTTTTCCCACCCTTATTCAGCCATAAACACGAAATTCAGTCCCCAATTATCCAAAATACATCCACATTCATCTAAAAATTCTCAAGATCACTCCCAAGGGTTTCAAACTAAGAACCCAAATAAATCAAGATTTAATCGTGGGTTTTTAAAATTGATTAGAGATTCGGAATCCCCAATCCACAGGCTTCAAGAAGCACCCATTATTTTCTGAAATAGAGGTACGCGGGGTTTTCCTAAATTCTCATGGGCATAGAAAAATAATGTTTTAGAATGGAGTTTTTCAATCTATGTATATATTCATGTATTAAATGTTTTAACATCATTGTTTTGGTCTTTTGACCTTTCTCCAAAGTGATTTGAGAATATGAATGTATGAAACCATGTATTTAAGAATGAATTCTTGTTGAGAGCATGATTTTCGGTGAATTCCCTCTGATTATGAATTTTTCAGATTTCTCATTGCATATGAATTGTTTTGCAATGCATCCTTGAAAAGCACTATATGAAATGATTGAACTCTTGTTATGATTTAAAGGTGGTTTTAAATCACTAAAAAGGAAATCTAGCATGAATGTTTAATGTTCATAATGCATGTAATGAAAGAGTGCATGGATTTTCTAAAGGCACTAGACCACTATATGTTGATGAAGTTTTTGCATGATGTTGACTTGAATTTCGAAACACGAAATCTTCTATATCAGTTGCATTTTTTTGGTGGTCTAAATTATGCTTTAAATGAAAGATTTAGCTTAATGTATTATGGGTCAGAAATCATGACTTGCAAGTCTTGGTATGATGATACCAATTCATACCAATGTGATATCAGACTCAGACTAACAGACATTTCAGACTATTATTATTTTAGATATTCAAAATGTTGCATGTACAGAAAAGCGTAAAAATGAGCATACAGATATGTTAGGTGGTTCCCTAAAGAGGGCTTGAGTTCAAGCAACTCATTGCCTAAAACAGTGGTTTGCCGACCCAGGTATATTTATGCTGACTTAAGTGTCGTGTGGCATATCAGATTCAGAAACTCCAACTCTTGCGGTATACTTAGGTTGTAGGCTTTTCTGCCGAGTCAATGGCGGATTCCATATCACCCGTGGAATATCAGACTTGTAGGGGATACCACCTAACTCAGAAGTAATACACAGATTAGAGTTTGAGATTTACAGACAGGTTATATGTTTTCAGAAGGTGCCCATGTGTTTTTCAGAAACTGTTTTATGAATAATGTTTGATGAACATTTTCTCTCACTTATTATATATATATATATATGTTCAATTACTCTACTTTGGATTGCTTCTCGTGCCAGTACAATTGTGCTGACCCTCCCCCCCTTTATCCCAGGTATTGAGGCAAAGTCTAGGGGTCCAGATCCTCAATAGAGTCTACAGACAGGGTTGTCTTAGAGTTCAGTTGGTGAGCCTTCTTTGCTTCAGAAGGCCTAGTCATTTGGGTATTTATTTTAGTATGGCTTTTGGTCTGCTAGGGGCCTTGTCCCAGTTATTCAGATTGTATTTTAGTAGATATTTCCCAGACTGTTGCAAATGTTTATTAAATATTGTTGGGCATGTTTTCATGCCTTTAACTATTTTAAATTGTTGACCATGTTTCCGTATTATTGTGTCTATTCCGTATTACTTTGATTATATGAATTATGTGCATGATTACCAGATAGACAGAGGGCGTTTTGGGCCTTCGGGTTCGGGAATGCTCGTCACAGCCAGGGCCCCTATTCGAGTCGGGACATAATGAAAAATAATTTTGAGTTTAATTTTGGGTCAAATTTACCCTTGATTTCATACTTTGGGATCAAATTTACCCTCATTGTTAGAATTTTTTTCACACATACGGTTCTTTTAATAGAAAAATCCAAATAAATATTAAATGCCCCATTCGTTAAAAATAAAACACACCCTAATCTAAATGTAACGCCCCAAAATATCATCCTAAGATGCCACACGGTGCCCAAGGCTAATTGTAGCCACAAGCAAACCCTTTAAGACAAAACACTACCCTTGGGTTCCAACGCAACATCATACACGCTATGCTAAGGATATATATATATAAGTACACATCATATTACATTGCACAATGCATGGAATATCGTTAGACTGTACATATATGGAATGTCTATACACAAACCAACCCATTAATACACTAGTCTAACATATCCTCAATACAGAAAAATCAACGAGCCATTGGGACAAACCCCCAACTGACTCAACAGACCAAAGGGATCACAGAACAAAAGCACCAAAACTAGAAAATTGGTCCTCGAACCATGAGGACTCACCACTGAAGGAACGTAGATGTGGCCCTCGGGTATCACTGTCGCAGCTGCGGCTGAGTACCTGAACCTACATCATGGTAAGAATGTAGCCCATAGAGAAATATGTGGGTCAGCACAAGATACGTACTGAGTATATGGGGGCGCATGCAAAATATAAATAATATCATAAATTTTGTAAAAACGTACATACGGACCATAATGATACACCTGGTTTGAGTGACATTGAATCATGCAACTCATAACATCTAAGATAGGAAATGTAGGAGAAAAACCTCATAAATCATTATAGATCATCATAGGCAACTTGACTTACCACATCAAAACTCAAAATGACTCGATATTTCAATAAACATGACTCTTATGGACAGGGGAGTTTCCTATAAATGAAAACCCCACGTGAGCTACGTGGAATACCAACGTTTGAAACCCCCGTTGGCGAGAGTGTCATACTCTTTGCCAAGGAGTACGACCTTGAAACTGCAATAATCACAATCGGGCTCTCTGGCCAATAATATCATTATCAAACAATCCTACGATGCCACATAGGTTTGGGGAAATACCAAATTTCCCTCTCGGTGCTAAGTACTACTCCCCGACAAGCTCAGAACACGTTAGGAAATCCACCACAACATCACAAGGGTCTATCATAAAGACCAAATCAAATCTGTTTCTCATTTATCAAATCATATCATTTTGTCGATTCCTAACTCAACATATTTTAGCTCAAAACATTTTAATCTTCGTCAACATCAACAAGGTATCAATGCATTGAACCATAACCGACTCGACATTTGGACAAGGATATGAACACTCCATACATAATATTTTCAACAATTTAACTCATTAAAATCATCCGGAAAATACCAAGACTCATTGCAACTTCAATATCAACATTTCTCAATTTGCCATCCAACTCTCATTTAAATGTACTTGAGACATCAACCCATAGTAGGGATATAGAATTTCCAATATCAATTATAAATTCATAATAAGGAAATAGTGGAATGATAGTATAAATCAAGGCTTAACAAATTAAATCATCATATTCTCATAATCAAATACTTTTTGGACATAATTCCATCTCAATATCATACACATATCAAATGACATAATCCCATAGCTCATGGACAATAATATAAGATATAAAACCATATTTTCAATTTATGGTAAAACATGTAAAATCTCTTGTCAATATAGTTCAACAAAAATACCGGGCACAAGATCGAAAGGATAATCTTGTTCAAAGACCCACATTCCTAAAATTGGAAGATGAATATGAACTTTCGACTCCGGAACTTTATTCACGAAAATAAACTGTGCTTCTCAAAACCCTTAACATGATCAACTCGAATCCCAAATCAATTTAAAATTTCTACGGTTCAATTAAGAGATATAGAAGGATGAAATTTGGAGTAGTAGGGTTGGAGTTTGAGCCTTAGGAAATTTTGGAGAAAAATTCTCTATTGAATTCTCTTAATGAACTTAAATTAATGGTTTACCCGGTTGAATTGGAGTGGAAATGACTAAAATACCCTTAAAAATCAAATAATGTCAAATTTGTCCTTTGGTGGACTGTTTTGATAGGCGGAAGTAGATCGATCATAACTTTTTGCTTCGATGGCCAAATTGGATGAAACCAATTTCATTGGAAAGAAGACTTTCAGAGATTTTTGTTGATATATAGTAGCTCACCCAGATCATTATGTACAAGGAGTTATGATCATTTGAAGTTGATCCTAAAATTCGTCTGGCCTCAGTATTTTTTCCTGCACATTTACTGTTCACCACTGTTCACGGTTAGATCAGAATGATCATAACTCATCGCTCGAGTGTCCATTTTGGATGATCCACATATTGTTGGAAAGTTTATTCAATGATCTACGCGATGAAGGGTTGCATATCGAGAAATTCAACACAAAAAACTTATTAATCACGATAACGAACAGAATTCAACACATTTTCATTCGAGATCTTAACAGAAAATTTTTTCGAGGTATCACATCATCTCCCCCTTCGAAAAATTCATACTCGAATGCTGATAGGTAGGTCAAAAATACTATGAAAATGAGTATATAGAGAAAAATCATCTTTCCCAAGCATATACTCCATTCTAGATTTTTTTGGATATCGTAGAAAACACATAAGCCAAGATAAACATAGCAATAAGGATTAAATCAAACAAGAACGATACCTTTGACATGCTCAGAATTCGTAGGAAAGAGGTGGAGATATTTGGCGTGCATATCCGCTTTGGCTTCCCAAGTAGCACTCTACACGGATTGATTTCGCCAAAGCACTTTAACCAAAGGAACTTCCTTGTTTCTTAACCTACGAAATTGAAAGTCAAAAACCTCAAACGGAATCTCTTCATATGAAAGACTATCTTGAATACCCGAGCTTTCAGAATGATCAATCACAACAGAATCACCAATAGACTTCTTAAGCATAGAAACATGGAAAATCGGATGGACGTTAGGTAACTCCGCGGGCAATTCAACCTTATACGCTACCTTCCCAATGCAATCCACAATCTTATAGGGACCAATGTAACGGGGACTTAGTTTCCCTTTCTTCCCAAATCTCTTTACCCCTTTCATGGGTAAAACTTTCAAGTATACTAAATCACCAACATCAAATTCAAGGTCTTTCCTTCTTACATCTGCGTATGATTTTTGATGACTTTGGGCGGCTTTCAACCTTTCCCAAATAAACTTAACCATCTCCATGGCCTCGAACACCGCATCCGGTCTAGTCGCGGTAGCCTCACCAACTTCAAACCAACCAATGGGTGATCTACACCTTCTACCATACAAAGCTTCAAACAAGGCCATTCCAATAGTAGCATGAAAACTGTTATTGTAAGCAAACTCGATTAATCCTAAGTTCTTATCCAAACTACCTTTAAAATCAGGCACACAAGCCCTCAACATATCTTCTAAAGTTTGAATGGTCCACTCGGCCTGACCATCTATTTGCGGATGGAAAGAAGAACTTAAATGAATTTGGGTATCGAAACACTTCTGGAAAGATTTCCAAAATTGAGTACCTCTGTCAGAAATAATAGCCAAAGGGATTCCGTGAAGTCTGATGAGTTCCCGAATATATATTCTAGCATAATCTTCAGCTGTATACAATGAATGCACAGGTAAGAAATGAGCTGATTTCGTCAGCCGATCTACGTCAACCCAAATCAAATTATGATGGCGATGAGAAGGAGGCAAACCAACTATGAAGTCCATATTAACTTCTTCCCACTTCCAAGTAGGAATGCTAAACTCTTGCATCACACCATTGGGCCTTTGATTCTCTATTTTAACCTGTTGACACATGAAGCACTTCGCCACAAATTCTGCTATGTTTCTCTTCATACCGTTCCACCAATAGATTCCCCGCAAATCATGGTACGTCTTGGTAGCAGTAGGATAGATGGAGTATCGCGTACCATGCGCTTCCTCCATAATCCTATGCTTCAAGTTATCAACATCAGGAACACATAATCTTTCTCGGAGTCTCAAAACGCCATCTCCCCCTTGGGAGAAAACCTCCTCCTTTTGGTCTTTAACTGACTCTTTTAACCTGACCAAGGTAGGATTCCTGTCTTGCTTATCCTTCAGTTCCGAAACTAAAGAGGATTCGGAACCAGTTTGCACTCCCATACTACCCTCAGCATCACTAAACAACCTAACCCCTGATCTAGCCAAATGATGTACCTCACGGGCCAACTCCTACTTACCAATCTCCACATGTCCTACGCTACCCATGGATTTTCGACTAAGGGCATCTGTTACTAGATTGGCCTTGCCCAGATGATATAGCACGCTCATATCATAGTCTTTCAGTAGTTCTAACCATTGTCTCTGCCTAAGATTTAACTCCTTTTGGGTGAATACATACAACAAGCTCTTATGGTCTGTGACGACGTCGACATGGACACCATACAAATAATGTCTCCAGATTTTCAAAGACAAAACCACAGCAGCTAATTCAAGGTCATGGGTAGGATAATTCTTCTCGTGAGGCTTTAGCTTCCTGGAATCATAAGCTATAACCTTGCCCTTTTGCATCAATAAAAAACCCAAACCGACTCTAGAAGTATCGCAATACACCACAAAACCATCAACACCATCAGGCAAAGCCAACACAGGGGCAGAAGTGAGTCGAGTCTTCAACTTCTGAAAAATCTTCTCGCAAGATTCGGACCATAGGAACTTCACTTTCTTTTGGGTCAAACGGGTCATAGGAGACGCAATAGATGAAAACTCTTCAACAAAACGACAATAATAACCAGCTAGACCTAAGAAACTTCAAATATCAAAAGGAGAAATAGTCTAGGCCAACTCTTTATAGCCTCTATCTTTTGAGGATCAATTCTAATACCTTCGAAACAAACAACATGACCCAAAAAGGCTACAGAGTTTATCCAGAACTCATACTTACTGAACATAGCATACAACCGATGAGTTTGAAGAGTTTCCAACATGATTCGAAGATAATCCGCATGATCACCCTCACTTCGGGAGTAAATAAGTATATCATCAAGGAATACTATAACAAATAAATCCAAATATGGCCGAAATACATGGTTCATAAGATCCATGAAAGCCGCTGGAGCATTAGTTAACCCAAAAGACATCACTAGAAATTCAAAATGACCTTAACGAGTTCAAAAGGCTGTCTTGGGGATATCACATTCCCTAACCTTAAGTTGGTGATAATCGAATCGGAGGTCTATCTTCAAAAAGTAGCTCGCACCTTGCAATTGATCAAATAAATCATCAATTCGAGGAAGAGGATATTTATTCTTGATAGTAACCCTATTAAGCTGCCGGTAATCAATACACATCTGCAAAGAACCATATTTCTTATGCACAACCAGGACAGGTGCACCCCACGGGGACACACTAGGTTTGATAAAGCTTTTGTTTAAAAGATCTTTCAATTGCTCCTTCAACTCTTTAAGTTCCACGGGAGCCTGCGATATGGAGGAATAGAAATAGGTTGAGTATCGAGAAGAAGGTCAATCCCAAACTCTATCTCTTGATGAAGAAGTACTCCAGGGAGATATTCCATAAAGATATCAAAAAACTCATTAACAACATTAATTGACTAAATGGTCGGGGTTTTAGACTTAGTGTCTTTAACCCAAACCAAATGGGGGATGCAACTCTTGGAAATCAACTTCCTAGCTTTGAGATAGGATATGAAACGACCCTTAGGAATCACAGAACTCTCGGACCATTCGAGGATAGGTTCATTAAGAAACTGAAACTTGACCATACGGGCACGACAATCAATAGACACATAGCATGAGTGAAGCCAATCCATACCCAGAATGATATCAAAGTCAACCATATCTAGCTCAATCAAATCAACATACATAACCCGATGAAAGACAGTAATGGGATATTTCTTATACACCCGCTTAGCAATGACAGACTCTTCTATCGGAGTAGAAACCAAAATAGGCTCAGAATTAGTTCAGGATTTGTTTTAAAATTTACAGCAACCAGAGGTGTCACCTAATAAAAACTCAAACTGGGGTCCATCAACACATAGACATCAAAATAGAAAACACAGAGTCTACCAATAACAACATTGGGAGAGTCCTCCTACTCATGACGAGGTGGTATAGCATAGAAATGATTCTGGCGTTGACCGCCAGCAGTACTAGATGAAGCACCCTGAGGAGGAACTGGATGGGTTGCGGGAGGCAGGGCACTAGTAGCCTGGTTTTGGGGACGGGCATCACGACTCTGCTGTCTGGCATACGGGCAGTCTCTAAGTATGTGGCCCAACTTTCCACAACCAAAACAGGCCCACTTCCCCATATAACACTCCCTAAAATGGTCTTTACTATATTGAGCACACGAAGGAAGATGAGGCCAGTTGCTTAGACTGCCCTGAGACCTAGAAGGTACTGATCTATTCCAGAGCTCCTAGCTTCCCCAATATATAGGAGCACTAGCTGAGGAAGGCGCAGGTATAAATGGACTTCTCTAAAACTGAGGGCGACTCTCTCTAGAGAATCTAGTCTGACCAGACCCATGTTGCTCCGATCTGACTCTCTTAATCCCTCTTACTCTTTCGCTTTCCTATATCTTGTCTGACTCAATCTGTTGGGCATGAATCATTAACTTAGAAAGATCAATCTCCCAGTTGATCATAGCAGATCTACATTCTTTCACCACATAACTCGACACCCCAGTTAGAAACTTGCTCAAACTAGTCCTCGAGTTAACCATCATATTAGGAGCGTACTTTGATAGCTGATTAAACTTAAGACAATACTCCTTAACTGACATAGAGCTTTGTCTCAAATTTATAAACTTCTCTATCTTAGCTTCCCGTAACTCAAGAGGAAAGAATCTATCGAAGAAAGCATCTTGGAATAATTGCCAAGTCACCAGAGCGGTATCTTCCTCTCTACCCTTATTCTATATCTGCACCCAATCATAGGCAACATCCTTCAATCGATAAGAAGCCAGCTCCATACTTTCTTTCTTGGTCACGTGCATAATCTGTGTAATTTTCTTCATTTCATCAATATACATATGCGGGTCCTCACCTACTCTCCACCTATGAAACTCTAGCGGATTCATTCGCATAAAGTCATGAATTCATGCTGCTGCCGAATCATTTTCCTGCGTAGGTGAAGCATTGGCCTGAGTATTGGTGGTAACTACCGGGCTAGCATCTGAAAAGCTACTCAAAATTTGGCATGGGATACCATCTCATGTAACGAATCAACGGGTTGAGGTTGGTTATTGTTTCCACGAGCTCGACGTGTAGGCATTTTTTTTCATAAGAATGCACGAATTAACATAAGAAGAAAATAGTTGTAAGCATGATAGACTCTTATAGAAAGAAAGAAATGACTTTTCCTAGAATGCCCCGCAGCCTCTTGATCATAGGTGTGGCACGCTACACACCGATGCTCAAGACTCTACGTAACGTGGCTTGTCAAACTCCCTAGGACTCTTCACAACCTTAGGTTCTGATACCAAGTTTGTAACACCCCAAAATATCATCCCGAGATGCCACACGGTGCCCAAGGCTACACGTAGCCTCAAGCTAACCCTTTAAGACAAAACACTACCCTTGGGTTCCAACACAACAACATACATGCTATGCTAAGGATATATATATAAGTACATATCATATCACATCGCACATGGCACAAAATATCATTAGACTATACATATATGGAATGTCTATACACAAACCAACCCAACAATACACTAGTTTAACATAGCCTCTATAGAACAAAATGAACGAGTCATTAGGACAAACCCCCAACTGACTCAACAGACCAAAGGGATCACAAAATAATAGCACCAAAACTAGCAACTTGGTCCTCAAACCATGAGGAATCACCACTTAAGGAACGTAGATGCGACACTCGGGTATCACTATCACGACTGCGACTGAGTACCTGAACCTATATCATGGTAAGAATGTAGCCCATAGAGAAATATGTGGGTTAGCACAAGATATGTACTGAGTATATGGGGGCGTAAGCAAAATATAAATAATATCATCAATTTCATAAAAATGTACATACAGACCATAATGACACGCCTTGCTTGAGTGACATTGAATCATGCAACTCATAACATCTTAGATAGGAAATGTAGGAGAAAACTCATAATCATTATAGATCATCATAAGAAACTTGACTTACCACATCAAAACTCGGAGTGACTCGGTATTTCAATAAACATGACTCTTATGGACAGGGGAGTTTTCTATAACCGATAATCCCACGTGAGCTACATGGAATAGCAATGTTTAAAACCCCCATTGGTGGGAGCATCATACTCTTTGCCAGGGAGTATGACCTTAAAACAACAATAATCATAATTGGGATCTCTGGCCAATAATATCATCATCAAACAACCCTACGGTGGCACATAGGTTTAGGGAAATACCAAATTTCCCTCTCGGTGCTAAGTACTACTCCTCGACAAGCTCAGAACCCATTAGGAAATCCACCACAATATCACAAGGGTCTATCATAAAGACCAAATCAAATCTCTTTCTCATTATCAAATCATATCAATTTGTGGATTCCTAACTCGACACATTTTAGCTCAAAACATTTTAATCTTCCTCGACATCAACAAGGTATCAATGCATTGAACCATAACCGACTCGACATTTGGACAAGGATATGAAGATTCCATACATAATATTTTCAATAATTTAACTCATCAAAACCATTCGGAAAATACCAAGACTTATTGCAACTTCAATATCAACATTTCTCAATTTGCCATCCAACTCTCATTTAAAGGTACTTGAGACATCAACCCATAGTAGGGATATAGAATTTACAATATCAATTATAAATTTATAATAAGGAAATAGTGGAATGATAGTATAAGTCAAGGCTTAACAAATTAAATCATCATACTCTCATAATCAAATACTTTTTGGACATAATTCCATCTCAACATCATACACATATCGGATGACATAATCCCATAGCTCAAGGATAATAATATAAGATATAAAACCATATTTCCAATTCATGATAAAATATGTAAAATCTTATGTCAATGTAATTCAACAAAAATATCGGGCACAAGATCGAAAGAATAATCTTGTTCAAAGCCCGACATACCTAAAAATGGAAGATAAATATAAACTTCTGACTCCAAAACATTATTTACGGAAATAAAAGTTGCTTCTCGAAGCCCTTAACATGATCAACTCGAATCCCAAATCAATTTAAAATTTCTATGGTTCAATCAAGAGACATAGAAGGATGAAATTTGGAGTAGTAGGTTTGGGGTTTGAGCCTTAGGAAATTTTGGAGAAAAATGAGCTATTGAATGTTCTTGATGGTCTTAAATCCATGGTTACCCGGATGGAGTTGAGTGGGAATGGCCAAAATACCCTTAAAAATCAAATAATATTAAATCTATCCTTTGGTGGACTATTTTGATAGGCTAAAGTTGATCGACTATAACTTTTTTCTCCGATGGCCAAATTAGATGAAATCAATTTCATTGGAAAGAGGACTTTCAGAGATTTGTGTTGATATATAGTAGCTCACCCAGATCATTATGTACAAGGAGTTATGATCGTTTGAAGTTGACCCTAAAATTCGCCTGGCCTTAGTATTTTTTTCCTGCACATTTACTGTTCACCATTGTTCACGGTTAGATCGAAATGATCCTAACTCATCGCTTGAGTGTCCGTTTTGGATGATCACATATCGTTGGAAAGCTTATTCGATGCTCTCGTGATGAGGGGTCGTATATCTAGAAATTCCACATAGAAAAATTATTAATCACGATAAAGAACAGAATTCAACACATTTTCATCCGAGATCTTAACATAAAATTTTTCTGAGGCATCACACTAAACCACCCAATTTGATCCATAAAAAATACATAAATAAATATACCTCTCCCTCAGTTCTATTGGTCAAATTTTCCAACACATAAATATACTTCCCTTTCAACATGCAGAGCTATTAGGTTGATTACAAATGAATAAAAAATAAAAGGAAATAAGATAACACCGAAGCAAGGAATCAGAGAAGATGTCTATTAAAAACTCTTCTCTTGTTCCAATTATTTTCAAATTTCAAAATTTGGTATACATCTCTATGTGCATGTATATTCTAGAATCTGTGGATAAGTTTTTTGATCAAATTACATAATAAAAAATTTATGTAGATCAAAATTATATGTAAGACATAAGAATGAAGATATGTCAAAATTGGTGCATAAGGAGACCTCTTAACTTGATCATCTAAAAAAATATTCAGTGTACCTAATCTATTGAATTTGATCTCTACGTGCCATTTTTCATGAGCTTTGCACTGATGCAGATCGATGGAATGGGAGAGGGATAAATTTTTTTATTTATTTGTATTGATGCATATCCAGAGTATAGTTTTCTTGTTTCTTTCTTGTTAAATAAGAGGGAATATTGTTTGGCTGATGAGATTAACATTTGATTATTTTTAACAGAGAAAACTCCCCCTAGAGATGACATATTTAAATATTTGAGATGCAAAAGACGACTGGTAAATTTATCTCTGTATCTTCTTCATTTTTTTCTCCTTTGTTGTTCCACTATAGGTTATGCAGTTGATGCAATAAAATCTTTTGACATTGTGTATCATTTGTTGTTATTTTTTGTATATGAACCAGGGAAGCAATTAAGGAAATGGTTTTCCATGGGGCACCTACAATAGTCATAGCAGTTGCCCTGTCTTTGGCGGTTGAAATTACAAATTTAGCTTCTTTTAAAGGGACTAATGATGATACAACAACTCATCTATGGAAGAAATTGGAATACCTTGTCTCAAGGTAATTATTAAGTAGCATTTGTTAAACTGGTTTCTGCTTGTCTTTAAAACTTACAAATCTCTAGCTTATCAAATTGCTTATGCCTTTTTGGAAAGTAAGAAGGACATGGTAAAAATCTGAATTTCCTACGTGCATACGACCAACGACTGTTAATCTTTCGGATGCTGTTGTTAAGATCAATGAAGTTATAGACAAGGTTGCTGCCCAATCTAAAGAAGCCAGTGTTGTTTTTTGGTTAACATTTGGCATTGAAAATTATCCAAAGACACCTTCTTTATGAAGTAGAGAAGAAGAGAAACTAGTGAAGAATGGTTCAACTTATTTGCAGGTAGTTGACCAACTAATTTTATTAACCTGCCCTTTTTTTTGGGTGCATGACACTTACCCCCTATTTTATTCCATCAAGCGTACAAAGAAGTCATTGAAGTTATGCTCGGGGATAATTTTATTCCAAATAAGGCAACTGGGTCATATGGTGCTAGTTTTCTTTAGAGTCACCTAACATACTCTTAGAAGATAACAATCTTGACCTATTGCAAAAGCGAAAGGTAAGTCTGTGTAGATACAGTACTAATTTTTCTTTTAATTCACATTTTTGTGATTGGATCAGTGACATACTTGACCTAAATTACCTTCTCCTATATCTTAAGTGTAACTAATCTAAAGTTCAAGTGTATATTTTTGTATGGTGCAACAATACTATGAATATGTGTTAGAACCGAATGCTATTGTTGACTTTCTTAGTTCTTTAGACACGTTGTGGAATTCTTCTTTAGAAAGGGTTACCTTTCTAAATTGGAAATGTTCCTTTATTGGTCATAAAAAATGGTTACCTTTTACTTCTCAAAAAAGGTCATATTTCTCATATTCAATGGCCATTGGGTTTCTATGAAAGTCATGACAGAGAAGAAATAGGAAGAAATTGTGAAAACCATGATTATTTCTATATGGCTAATTTTTTATTTTGTTCATTTTGATAGTCTAGAAATGGCTATATATGTAACTAATCCTGGTGTTATCCAGGCCCTTTATGCTGAAGGAATTTTAGAAAGGGCTTACTGCTCTGAAACACATCCATTCAACCAGGTGGGTACATGACTTCTAGCTATTTCTAAATTTAACTTTTTTCTGCACTTTTAGAAGTAATTTTTAACTTATAGTTAAATTATGATGAATGGAACTAAAAGTGTAGTGCGTATCTAGTTATCCTTGGTAGATACATCACTTGGCATTTTCATGCCTTGTCCTTTTTTGTTGGTTACTAGTTGAGCAATTAGGGCGTAGTGTGGTGGGTTGGAATTGATGATGTAATTCAGTATTTTCTTTATGTTGCTACTATTGACAATCTATGAATTGCTTCAAAAATAATTTATGCTTAAAGTTTTTGTGACTTTTCAATTACAGCAGCATGCAACCTGGCTGAATCTATCAGTATAAATTGTTCATGTAGACTAAACTCAAAAGTCTACCCAGTACATTTTTGAATATGCAAATCCCTCTACCAAAACATTAGAAAACACTACCTAGTCCCCCTTGACCTCATTATAGATCTGTCCCCAAACTATAAAACTTTTCTTTACTTGATGCTTCTCATCATTTTTTTGATAATGGAATAAATTCTAATATTAATAATTAGCACTAGATGGTACTGAAAAGGTTACACACACTAGACTTGTCCAATTACATGACCAAAGACTCTAGCATGTCCAGAAAATAAAAACCCAACACATCAGTAGGAAACAACCCACTATTACAAACCAATAATTCTGAATACATTTAAATTTTATAACGATGCACAAACTAAATTCCATATCAGAAAAAAATTCTCCCCTGCATGATTTTTGAGGATA
The DNA here is from genome assembly GCF_002878395.1 of Capsicum annuum. Taxonomy (NCBI): domain Eukaryota; kingdom Viridiplantae; phylum Streptophyta; class Magnoliopsida; order Solanales; family Solanaceae; genus Capsicum; species Capsicum annuum. The sequence goes on along the minus strand of NC_061120.1, from coordinate 113,664,156 downwards.
GTCATCTTTTATCCTAGTGTCACTTGTCTTTTCTGGCAACTTATGGCCAAAACTTATTCAATGGTGTAAAATGGTATATTTTACAATGTTAGATTTAAGGCTTACAACATTGCTAGGTGTAAATATGGTGCAGAAACGTGGTATGATTGGGTTGAGGTGCAGTTGGATTTTGATGAGGAGACTTGAGGTTAGGTTTAAAGTCTGAAAGTAGTTAGTTAAAGTATTGATTGAAGCTTCAACGGAACAGGGGAAGTACTTGGGAGATGGAACTTTAAAGACTATTTCTCTGAATTCTTTTGCACTGTTATTATAATGAAAGTATTACATCAAAGCTATTTCCATTTGACAACAAAGAAAATCAGTCATTATTACATTGGAATCTGCATACAAAGGAAGCTGGGGGAGCTTTGCACATAATATAGCAAAATTTATCTATGAACCATGGAAAAGGAGTCATAGAAAAGCATCCTAAAGCATCTTTGGATGAGGCTTTCAACAGCAATAGTGGATGGCGAAGGCAATGATGAAGGCATAAATGCATATTGTAGATGATTGCATAAAGATAATAGGTGGAACATTGATCTCCTAGAAAGATTTTCTGGATAGATTCATCGTCTAAAAATTCTAGAACTCAAAATCTATCACAGGAGGCCCTAACTATGATATGAGGAGATGGACATGCAATACTTGGAAGTCAGACATTCATTTATTATTTAAGTTCTTTCTAAAATATCGACAAAGCATGTCTTGTTGTCAGAGAAGTGGATCTGGAAATAGATAAAGTTGAGTCCTGACTGGTGGAAACCATCTATAGTTTGTTGGCCAATAGAAGTAAGAAGAGATTGGGTATAAATCATGCTCCTATACCCATAAAGATGTGGTAGCAAAAAAATTTTAAGTAACTCAAAGATTAATATAAAGGATTTATCAAGATACAAGAGGAGACCTCCCTCAAAACCATTTGCATTAGGATCACATTAAGGTGAAAGAAGATGGTAAGATGGTGCAGAGGGAGATAGAAGTGACTAAAGAGGGATACGTGCACAATATTTCGATCTGATGCAAGAATTTGGTAACTGTAAAAACATAAGAGGAAAAGAGATAAGGTAAAGACTTTGATCCAGTGGATTATAAAGTACAACTACCCTTTCTAGTGAAAGAATTGGAGAGTCTCAAGGCAAACCATGTGGAAGCTCTGCAGGATGGGGAAAATTCAAATTGGATGACACATTGATAGGATTCAAAAGGGAAAGAGCCATCCTTTACTATAGTGGGCCAAATTATAAGGGGGAATATTTTGTCCTTGGATTTGTAGACACAATAGAAGTAGAAAAGTCCTAGTATTTTAGTTTTGAAGCTAATTAGACATAGTTAATATCGAAATTCAAGCAAATATCATAGCTCAATACACAATAAATTTGATCAAGAAGGGAAAAAAGAGAATGAAATCATCCTATGTATGAAAATATGGGGTATCAGATTGGTACCAAAAGTGTACATTTTATTCATCTGAGAGATACAAAATTCAAAGTACATGAAAACAAATGCACACAAAATTAAATTGCTTGATTCTAGCAGATATAAGAATCAAGATATGATCTTATTTGATTTAATTACCCAAACTATCTATAGAAAATCAGATACAATTTTGATTAGATCAATTAATATCCTATAAAATTAAATCTTAAATATTCACAAATCAACATGTAAATATGTGTCTTGCCTAACTTACTTGCAAGAATTTTAAATTTTAGTTTAAACTAGCCGTTGTTGGAAATGTCTGTGATATGCAGATTTGATGGTATAAAAGGCATGTTTCTTTAATCTTCCCTTTTATGAAGTGCCTATCGACTTTAACATGTTTTATTCTGTCATGTTTAACTGGATTGTGAGAAATATCTATGGCCTCTTTATTATAACATCTCAACTACATTGGTAAAATGAAATGGTTTTTTAATTCTCCCATCATCTTCATGAGCCAAAGCATTTCACAAATCCCATAGGCTATAGGTTGTTATTCAGCTTCAACTCTGCTGTAGGCTATAACATTCTGCTTTTTACTCATCTAGGTCACAAGATTTCCCCAAATAAATGTATGATATCCAGATGTAGACCTCCTGTTAGTAGTCGAACCTATCTAGTCTGCATCTGTAAAGCTTTCAATGCCCCTATGTTGACTCTTTTTGAAAAATAATATTTTTCTGTAATGCCTCAAATCTGATACTCAAAATGCTACACGGTGCTAGTAATCCGGAAGGACCACAAGTTAACCTATGACTAATATCTGTAACTTAGCACTGCATAATATGCTGTATAAATGTGGAATAAAAAGGTTGAAAGGCCATAAGGTTCAAATATCTGATAAAACATAATATCTGAAAATACGATATATCAACACCAAAACTGAAATAAAATGTCTGAACATGCTAGTCTGAAAGTCTGTAAACTATCTAAAAACTTTAGAGTTGATGGGACATGTCCCCAACTAACTTCGTCTACTAAAAACTAAAATAATAAAGTAAAAAATAATGATTCCATCCTCGAATAATAAGGACTCAGTGCAAATTTGTTACTGATGGCTGAATCTGAAGCTAAGTGCGATCGGGAACTTGAGCGTCCGAACCTATGGTATAAAATGCTATAGCACAAAAAAAAAGTATATGTCAGTACGTCTAAATGTACTGGTATGCAAAGTGTGGTAGGCTGAATGCATGGGTTTCATATGCATGAACAATACTAACTGACTGAATAACATGAACGTGAGAATACATGCATGAATACATAATTGTATAAGAGATCATGATAATACTGACTACTGAGTCTGAATGCTGATAACATGAGTTTTGTATAGCTGATATACTGTTAACTAAGTGACTGTGTCTGAAAGTCCTTATTCTGATGGAACTAGTTGAGTTCCGTATTGAACTGAGTGACTGTATTTGACAGTCCTAAATCTGAAGAACTATTTGAGTTCTTTTACTTAGACTAAGACTGAGACTGTGGGAATTAGTCATCTAAATAATATGCTTCTTTTCTGTAGAGAGTTGGGGTTTAATCTATAACCCCAATTGAAAAGGTGTCAATACCGCACCACCGGTAAGGACAAACTGTGAGTGACCCTCATCTGGCAGTGTCCCCAAAGGAAAATGGTGGGACCATTAACTTTCAGTGTTAATCCACCTCATCAACCCTCAACTTTCAGTGTTGATGTCTCAACCTATGTTGGATACATAGTTTTGGAATGAAAGGATTGCTTCTAAGGGTCACACCCTCTACTATCAGTGTGTGCCCTCATCCTTAGGTTCGCTCGATGCTAAATCCTACTCCCAACTGAATAGACACTGAACTAATTATACTAAAATGAACTGGACTGAATTCATTGAGTTTCGTGGACTGATAGAATGTTACTAAATTTTGTTAACTGACTTAGTTCATGAGATTACTGAGTTTTCCTGAGTCATGTAACTTATTGAATTCTACTGAGTTCTAAAACTGATTGAGAATACTACTGATCATGGCATGACTGAGATTATCTAAAAAATGACACTGGCTCTAGGGACACAACTAAATTATCGGGTACAAATACCCCCAGGACTCGATAGTATAATACTGATAAGACATTACACTTTTTGAACATATGTCCATAGTCAACAATTTATAGTATAAACATTGGGAATTTTCATGTAGTTTTTGTATGTCATAAGCTTACAAGTGAATAGGAATACATATAAATATGTGATAATTTCGTAAGTCTAATCTCATGAGCATTCCACTAAACCATTATAATGTATAACAATAACATGGAGGTCATTGTGAACATAAGGGTAAAGCATGGATTCCTCAATTTGGTCACAATTGAGTCATAAAGCATAATTCTTATTCTTTTAGGTATTTTAGCAACCACCTTGCATGCATAACTTGAGGCTTAGGAACGAAGATTAAAATAATACATCATGACAACATTTTTCACTTTAAATACAAGAATTCCAACCACATGCCAACATAATTTCATTATATGTATTAAAGATTTCAACTTGGTAATCATACAACAACATAAACTTTGATATAATTCAATCCATAACATGTAATTCAAAATTTATATTTTTGAAAGGGTTTCTTTAGCTTCATGGGTGAAAGGAACCCATCAATGAACACTTTAAATACCATAGATGGAAGTTTCTTGAAGATTAACGATGGAATCTCCTAGATTGGAACCTTCAATTGAAAACCCTAGACTTGTTCTTGAGGGAATTTGAGATAAACAACTATATTTTGGTGAAAACTAGTTGAATCTCGTGTTATAGGCTTATATAGGGGTGGAAAATTGACCCTTTTTACCTTAAAGATACGGACATTTAATGACTGAAAATTGGGCATTGATGTGATTGGCACGTCGATGGCATCGATGCGATACCAGATGTGTCGCGCCATGATTTCACCAAGCCTTAGTTATTTTTATTGGCAGTCCCTGCAACAATATTAACCAACATGATAATTGATGCGGCGCACCAAGATCGCATTGGTCCACTATTTTGGGATACTAAACATAGTCTAAATATGTTCTGAAAAATCTAAAACTCTCCCGAAAACACCTATCGACCTCTCTCATCATGAATCAACAAAAATATGGACCATTAAGGGACATTAAGGTCACAAAGTAAATTACCGACTTTCGAAGGCCTAAAATAAACTAAGTTTGAAAACTTAGCTAGAATTTTCTAAGTTTGAGACCCCTTGACAAGCCTAAAAGGATGAATTAAGTTTAGAAATTTTGTAGGGTCATACAATATCTCCCCTAGGAAATATTCATCCTCGCAATAAGATGAACTGAAATGGGAGAAATTATAAGTTGAAGTATATACTGATTATGAACAACTAAAACATGACTACATGACTGATAAAACTGATTTACTGAGATTCATACTATCTAATGCATGATTTCATGACTGAGATGATACATGGATGCATGACTGGGAGTACTGATTCACTTGTTCATGAATATATGATGCACGAATACATGAATGACATGATACATGACACATGACTGAATATGCAATGGTAGTTGATACCAAGTTTATAATGCAAATCTGAGCATGAAATTGAATACCAAGTTGTAACTGAAATTTGAATATGAAAATGAATAAGCTTTAAGGAAAGTTATTACCTTTGGTTGAGTCTAAGTTTGCGGAGAAAAGGTAAGGGTACTTGGTTCGCATGTTTGCTTCTTCTTCCAAAGTAGCTCCCTCAATGGACTAATTCCACAAACGAACTTTGACTAGAGGAACTTTTGTGTTCCTCAATCCGCGAGTCTGGTAGTGAAGAATTTCGATTAGAATCTCTTCATAAGAGTGGTTGTTTTGAATTTCTATGCCCTGTATAAGGACTACAACTGCTGGGTCACCTATGCACTTCTTAAGCAAGGAAACATAAAACACTGGATGGACTGAGGCTAGATCCGAGCAATTGTGAATTTTGAAGGGAACGACATATCGGGGACTGAGCCTTCCCTTCTTGCCGAACCACTTCACTCCCTTTATGGGAGAGATTTTCAAATAATCATGATCACTAATCTCAAAATCAAAATCTTTTTTGCACACATCTGCGTATGATTTTTGTCGGCTCTAAGATGTCTTGAGCCTTTCTCTGATTAACTGGACTTTCTCTAAGGTATTGAATATCAAGTTAGGACCTACTACTGTGGCCTCACCCACTTCAAACCAACTGATTAGACATCTGCATCACCTATTGTAGAGAGCTTCGAATGGAGCCATCTTAATGCTCGAATAATAGTTATTGTTGTACGCAAACTCAATCAAAGGCAAGTTGTCATCCCAACTACCCTTGAAATCAATTGCTCAAGCTCGTGGAAAATCTTCTAAAGTCTGGATGGTTATTCTACTTGACCATCTATCTAGGGATGGAAGGTTGTACTGAGGTAAACTCGAATACCTATACCCTTTTAGAATGCTTTCCAAAAATAAAAGGTGAACTGGGTATCTCTATCTAAAATAATAGACAATGAAACACCGTTTAATCTAACCAACTCCCTAATATAGAGTTTGGCGTAATCCTCGGCTGAATAAAAGCTATGGATTCGAATAAAATGAGCTAATTTGGTCATCCTGTCTTTAATGACCCAAATTGAATCATGCTGATGATGATTACGGGGCAAACCCATCACAAAGTCTATGTTGACTTCTTCCCACTTCCAAGTGGGAATATTAAACTCATGTATAGATCCAAAAGGCTTCTGATGCTCTATCTTAACCTACTGACATGTAGAGCACTTAGCCACAAACTCTGCAATATCTCTCTTCATACCACTTCACCAATAGATCTCCCACAAGTCACAGTACATCTTAGTGGCCCCTGGATGAATAGAGTATCGCGCACCATGCGCTTCTACAAGAATTCGTTGCCTTAAGTCATCTACATCTGGCATACACAGACGACCCTAACAACGCAATACACCATCTCCCCTTTGGGAGAAAACCTTAACCTTCTGATCTCTAACTAACTCTTTCAACTTGACTATACTGGAATCTTTATCCTATTTTTCTTTCACCTCAGAAGCTAGAGATGATTTTGAGTTATTCTGAACCCATATACTATCTTTTGCAGAATCGACTAAGTGGATACCTAGTCTAGTATGCTGATGGACTTCCTGATCTAACTTCTTCTTGCTATCCACAACATGGGAAAAACTACTTATAGACAGTCTATAGAGAGCGTCGACCACTATATTGGCCTTGTCCGGATGATAAAGGACACTCATGTCATAATCTTTCAAGAACTCTAACCACTTTCTCTGACGAACATTTTGATCTTTCTGAGAGAATATGTACTGAAGGATTTTATGATCTATGAACACATCTACATGTACCCCATACAATTAGTTTCTTCAAATTTTTAAAGCAAAAACTATGGCCACTAACTCCAGATCATGAGTCAGATAATTCTTCTCATGGGGTTTAAGTTGTCTTAAGGCGTAGGCTATGAACTTACCATGCTACATGAGGGAACAACCCAAACCTACTCTACATGCATCACGGTACACTACAAACCCATCTGAACCATCTTTCTTTTGTACGAATAAGACTGGTATACCCACGGGGACACATTGGGTCTAATGAATCCCTTATCCAGTAGATCCATCAACTGCTCTTTTAATTCTCTGAGTTTTACTGGTTCCATTCTGTATGGAGGAATAAATATAGGCTGATTATCTAGAGAAGATCAATGTTGAAGTCTATTTCTCTTTCAAGAGAAATTCCTGGAAAATCTTCGGGAAAGACATCTGAGTATTCATTCACTACTGGGACTGATTCAAGACTGGGAGTTTCAGAACTAGTGACCTTAACTCAAACAAGATGATAGATACATTTCTTAGATATCATTTTTTGTGCCCGAAAGTAGGAAACAAGTTGATCTCTAAAAGCTAAAGTACTACCCCTCTACTCTAGGACAGGTTCATTCGAAAACTGAAACTGGACAACTTTGTTTCTGCAATTGAGTGTGGCATAGCAGGATTGAAGCCAATCCATGTCGAGAATAACATCAAAATCAGTCATCTCTAATTCAACTAAGTTTACTGATGTAACTTTCTAAAATACCATAACTGGACAGTTCCTGTATACCCGCTGGGCTACGATAGTTTTACCCACTGGGGTAGAGATTGAAAAGGGCTCTGCTAGAATTTTGGAACTGACTCCAAAATCAATTGCTATATAAGGAGTAACAAAAGATAAAGAAGCACCTAGATATTGCAAAGTGTAAACAGGTATATGAAAGATCTGTAACATACCAGTGACCATATTAGGAGAATTTTCTTGATCTTGTAGGAACGGAAGAGCATATAGTCTATTTGTGCATTGCCCATTGGCAGCGCTGGAAGTGGAACCCTACTAGTTTGGGTGACCAAACTGGTTGAGGAACGGTTACGCTAACCCTGAAAGCCTGACTGAGGACAATCTCTGACCCTGTAGCCTAGCTTGCCACATCCAAAATAGACATCACTTCCAGCTCTGCAAATACCCTAATGGTTCTTACCAGAAGTCTAAAAAAGAGGATGAGTGTAGGCACTACTAACACTGCCCTGAGGTTTAGGGCCTAACGCCCTATCCCTACTGTTGTCTCTAAATTTTAGCACTAGAGCACTGGTTGAGGAAGGAGCTGGAATAGATGACTTAGAGTGGAACTAAGAATAATTCCCACCCTCTGACTTAGGTTGAGCAAAGTTGAAACTACCTATCCTTGCTCTCTTATTATACTTCTCTCTCATCTTGATCTTCTGCTCTTCTATCTATTGAGCATTGATCATAAGCCTCGCTATGTCCATCTCACTAATTAACATCGCGGAACTGCACTCTTTGACCATACTATCATTCACTCTAGAAACAAACTTACTCATCTTAGCCCTGTTGTCTGCAACTACATGAGGAGCGTATCTAGCTAATTGAGTATACTTAAGAGAATACTCTTTCAATATCATGTTGCCCTTCCTGACATTGATAAATTCTAACATTTTAGCTTTTCTCATCTCTATAGGAAAGAATCTATCCAGAAATGCAGTGGCAAACTTCTCTCACTCAATAGGTTCTGCATCTATAGTCCTCTCTGCCTTTCACTATTTGAACTATATGTGAGCCACATCCTGTAACTGATATACAGCTAGCTCAATACTCTCACAAGCGATAACCCCCATGATTTCTGTAACCTTCTGAACCTGATCAAGAAATTCCTGAGGGTCTTCATCGGACTTAGACCCAAAGAAGGATAGAGGATTCATTCAGGTAAAGTCCCAAATCCTGGCTACAGCTGAATTAGCCATTGAGTTAGCCAAATGACAGCTAGTCATTCATTCAAGGTAGTAACTGAATTATCAAGAGTAGTGAATGCAGCTCTGAACTCTGCATGAGAAACATATTTGTCCAAGGGATCTTCTTGGACGGGCTGAGGGGCTGACTGATTTCCATTTCTTCTTTTGGGAGGCATGTTCTTTAACTGAAAAGGGAGAAACGGATTAGACTGAGAGTTAAATTTGAGCTCATGCTCACTGGCATGACATGGATACGGAAAAAAAGGAAATTGTTCCTAAAATATCTTATAGCCTCCTGTACATAAATGTGGCGCGCAACACACCCATGCATAAGATTCTAGTAGATGCTGTTTTTTAGACTTCCTAGGACACTGTTGAACCTGGCTTTGATGCCAAGTTTGTGATTCTCCAAATTTGATACTCGGAATGCTACACGGTGCTAGCAATCCCAAAGGACCATAAGCTAACCTATGACTGATATTTGTAACTGAGCACTGCATAATATACTGTACAAATGTAGACTAAAAGGGATGAAAGGCCATACGGTTAAAATATTTGATAAAATATAACATCTAGAAATATGGTATATCAATACCAAAACTGAAATAAAAACTGAAATAAATTGTCTAAACATGCTAGTCTGAAAGCCTCTAAACTGTGGAGTTAAAGAGACATGTCCCAAACTAACTCTATCTACTAAAAACTGAAATAATGAAGTAATGGAATAATCATGCAATCCTCGAATGATGTGGACTCAATGCAAATCTACTACTGTTGGATGAATCTTAAGCTAAGTACATTCAGGAACTTGAGCATCCGAAACTATGGTGTAAAACACCATAGCACAGAAGAAAATTATATGCCAGTACATTTAAATGTACTGGTTTGCAAATTAAGGTAGGCTGAATACATGGGGTTGATATGTATGAACAATACTAACTGACTAAATAACATAAACATGAGAATAGATACATGAATACGTAACTGTAAAAGAGATTGTGATAATACTGACTACTGTGTCTGAATATTAATAACATGAGTTCCATATAACTAATATACTATTAACTGAGTGACTGTGTATGCCAGTCTTGATTCTGATGGAAACAGCTGAGTTCCATACTGTATTGAGTGACTGTATCTGACAGTCTTGAATCTGAAGAACTATTTGAGTTCTTTTACTGAGACTAAGACTGAAACTGTGGGAAGTAGTCATCTAACTTACATGCCTCTTTTCTGTATAGAGTTGGGGTCCAATTTGTACCCTAATTAGAGGGGTGTCAATACCGTGCCACTGGTAAGGACAAGCTGTGAGTTACCCTCATCTGGCATTATCCCCAAAGGAGAATGGTAGGACCCTCAATTGGCACCTATTAATCCACCTCATCAACCCTCAACTATCACTGTTGATGTCTCAACTTATACTGGCTACATAGTTCTTGAACGCAAAGATATCTTCTAAGGGTCACGCCCTCTATTATTAGTGTGTGCCCTCATCCTTGGGTTTGCTCAGTGCTGAATCCTACACCCAACTGACTAGACACTAAACTAATTATATTGAAATTAACTGGACTTAGTTAACTGAGTTTTGTGGATTGACAGAATGTAATTGAATTCTTTTAACTGACTGAGTTCATGAGATTACTGAGTTTTCCTAAGTCATGTAACTGACTGAATTCTACTGAGTTCTAAAACTGACTGAGAATACTACTGATCATGGCGTGACTAAGATTATCTGGAAACTGATACTGGCTCTAGGCATACAGCTAAATTGTCGGGTACAAGTACCCCTAGGACTCTATAGCATGATACTAACAAGACATGACACTTCTTGAACACATGACCATAGTCAACAATTCATAGTATAAATGTTGGAGATTTTCATGAAGTATTTGTATGTCATAAGCTTACACATGAATAGGAATACATATAAACATGTCATAATTTTGTAAGTCTAATCTCATAAGCATTCCACCAAACCATTACAATGCATAACAATAACATGGAGGTCATTATGAACATAAGGGTAAAGCATGGATTTATCAATTTGGTCACAATTGAGTCATAAAGCATAATTCTTATTCTCTTAGGCATTTTAGCAACCACCTTGCATGCATAACTTGAGGCTTAGGTATGAACATTAAAATAATATATTGTGGCAACATTTTTCACTTCAAATACAACAATTCCAACCACATGCAAACATAATTTAATTATATGCATTACAGACTTCAACTTGGTGATCATACAACAACATAAACATTGATATGATTCAATCCATGAATCAACACTTTACAAACCTTAGATGGAAGTTTCTTGAAGATTTACGGTGGAATCTCCTGGATTAGAACCTTCAATTGAAAATCCTAAACTTGTTCTTGAGGGAATTTAAGAGAAAAAACTATATTTTTGTGAAAACCTAGCTAAATCTCGTGTTATAGGCTTATATAGGGGGTGGTAAATTGACCCTTTTTCCCTTAAAGATGCAAACATTTAATGACTAAAAACTGGGCATCGACATGATTGGCGACGCCACGCATCGATGGCATCGACACGATACCAGATGTGTCACGCCATGATTATGGCAAGCCTCAATTGTTTTTACTGGAAGTACCTGCAACAATGTTAACCAACACGATAGGCGATGCAGTGCATGAAGATCACGTTGGTCCACTTTTTTGGGACACCAAATGTGGTCTAAATGAGTTTCGAAAAATCTAAAACTCGTTCGGGAACACCTCTCGACCTTTCTGATCATGAATCAACAAAAATGTGGACCATTAAGGGACACTAAGGTCACAAAATGAATTGCCAACTTTTGAAGGCCAAAAATAACCTAAGTCTGGGAACTTAGCTAGACTTTTCTAATTTTGAGACTCCTTGACAAGCCTAAAACAATAAATTAAGATTAGAAATTTTGCGGGGTCTTGCATTTCCCCAGAGAACTTTAAGATATCTTAGGATTCTATATACCTCTCCTTGGTTCTCTTCCTTTGAATAGTGCATAATAGACTAAGTTTACAACAAAAGCTATATCAAGTCGAGTATGTGACAATTAGATTAAATTCCCCACTAGTCTTTGATATTGCTTGTGGTCAACCGAATTTCCTTATTTCTTTCCAAATCTTATATTCAAATCAGTAGGTGTTTTAGATGGATGACATCCACTCATCCCTATCTTTTTTAGAAGATCTAGTACATACTTCCTTTGTGACACCATAATTCCTTATTTTGATCTCGCCACTTCGATGCTGAAAAATATTTCAACTGATCCAAATCTTTATTCTCAAACTCTGAGTCCAACTATTTTTTTGAATTTTTTATTTTGGACAAGTCATCTCCTATAAGTATAATATCATCTACATAGACTATCAAGATAGTTGCCATTCCATTAAGAGAATGTCGAATGAACATGGTATGATCTGCTTGCCCTTGAGTGTACCTTTTTTTCTCACAAACTGAGTAAGCACTCAAACCAAGATCTTAGAGATTGTTTGAGTCCGTGGAGAGATTTTATTTATATTTCACACTCTAGTTCCATACCTTTCTTCAAAACTTAGAGAAGGGTCCATGTAGACTTCTCATTCGAGTTTTTCGTTCAAGAATGCATTCTTCACAACTAGTTGTTGGAGGGACCAATCAAGGTTGAAGTAATAATCAGAAGAACCCTTATTGAATTCAACTTGGAACCAGGAGCAAATGTCTCAAGATAGTGAATCCTTTTGCAACCAAATATTCCTTATACGTATTTATGGACCCTTCTAATTTAAATTTGACAGTGAACACCCACTTGCATCCTACTATTTTCCTTCCACATGCTATTTCCATAATTTTCTAGGTTTCATTTCTCTCTAAAGAATTCATTTCCTCTAGAATTGCCTCCTTCCATTAGAGCATGTTCAAAGCATCCTGCACATTTCTCGATATCTCTATTCTAGATAATTGAAAAAGAAAAACTATATAGCAAAGAGATAAGTTTTTATATGACACAAAATTTGAAATGGGATTGTTGGTTACTTTTCTTACCCCCTTTATGTTTGGAAATTGGAAGATCAAGGTCTAAACTAACAAGGGGTAAATCAAAATTAGGTTCTAGAACATTTGGTTCTGATGAGAGTTCTTGATCTCTTTTTCCTGGTTCTAGTTACTTCTTATGTAAACCTGTAATTCCTTTGTTTGTTCATTTTTTTTGTCATTAATTGTATCATGAAAATGCTTTATTATTTCAGTATCCTTATTTTCATTATTTAAGTTGAGATATCTTCCCTTATCTAGGTTGTTATTACCAAAAGAACTATTTCTTATATCTATCATAAAACCAGGATCCTTTTGCTTCTCACGTGTGAGGTCAAGAATATCCCTCAAATCTTCACTATGTTTCTCCCTCTAAGATGAGTTTTAAATACAATCGTGATTAAAAAAGGTCAACCATTATGTCAATAACCTTTCTAGTAATCAGGTCATAACACTTGTAACCCTTTTGACTAGGGGCATAGCCAACAAACAATGTATTATTTAGCACGTGGATTAAATTTATCCTATTATGATCATGAATATGAACAAATACACTACACCCAATGACTCTCAAAGAGTCAATTTAGAAGTTGGGAAGTATGTCTTGAACATACTGAAAAGAGTTTTAAAACAAAGAACACGGGAAGATATCCTATTAATAAGATAGGTGAATATCAAAAGAGTTTCTCCCCAAAGAAATTTAGGGACTCCGCTTGTGAATATTAAGGCTCTAGTTACTTCCATAAGATGCCTAGTTTTTCTCTCTGCTACTCCATCTTGTTTGGGGTGTATCAAGACATGAACTTTGGTGCACTATTTCCTTAAAAGTGAAAAAATTGCTTAAGTATCACTCCAAAATATTTAAATCTTCTCATGAAATTGTGTGTCAAACATAACATAAAAGGCCTCAAATATATAATTTACTTCCCTTTTGTCTTACAATAGGTACACCCAAGTTAGTCTAGTGTGATCATCTATGAAACTCACAAACCACCTTTTTCCATTTGTGGTTGCTATCCTAGAAGGTCCCCAAAAATCACCATGGATTAACTTGTAGGGTTTTCTGGCATAGTCACTTTGGGTAGAAAAAGATGAACGTTTGTGTTTAGCCATTTCAGAATATTCACACTGAAAAGAGGATGTCATTTTATTTATGAACAACTAAGGTAAAAAGAGTTTCAAATAATGAAAACTAGGATGAACAAGTCTATAGTTCCATAACATGACTTTATTATAAACTAGAATATAGTTCAAACAAGTTGAACTAAAATTTATTAAATTGTCGTCGTCTTTAAGAAAATAGATATCTTCAGACTCTCTATCATTTCCAATCATCCTCTTCGAGACCTTATCCTAAAATACACATAAAATATCATCAAAGATAGCATAACAATTAAGGTTTTGAATCATTTTGATGGAAAAAATGATTATGAGGCAATTTTGAAACATGAAGGATATCAAAAAAGAGGAAAATAAGGGTCAGTTTGACTGTCCCTTTCCTAGAAATTGACAAAAAGGAAACATCAACAACTTTGACTTTTTTATTTCTCACTAAAGGATTTTAAGTCGAGAAAAAAATAAAAGTTCCACATCATGTGATCTCTAGCCCCTGAATCTATTATCCAAGAGCTTATACTAGTAGAATTTGTACTCGAAAAAACATATGGGTACATTACCTATTTTGGTAAAAGAAAAGTGGGAGTAGAAGGATTAGGTTTACTGGATTGGAGAAGTTTGTGCAGTACCTCTAACTATTCCTTGGTGAATGGTGGAATTTTGGAAAAGATTTTAGCCCCAGTTTTTTGCTGGTACAAAGAAAGTCCTGGCTATCATGATTTTCTACCCTTTTTCTATTCCAGTTGGGTGGTTTTCCATGGACTTTCCAGCAAGCCTTATGAGTGTGACAATATGTTTTGCAAGAATCACATCACGATTTCTTTTTCCTACCATACTCATTTTTCACAGCAACTAAAGCAAAGGAATCTATATTTTTTGCTTTCAGGTTGGAATCTATTTTTAGCATAACATTCCTCCTTGTTTCTTACGTGCCTAATTTCAGAAAATATTTCCCTCAAAATGGGCAGTGGAGTTTTTCCAAGAAGCAACGAACAAAGTTCATCAAATCTTGGTTCAACCATGCTAAAAACAAATATATCCTCTCACTTTCTTCCTTTTTCATTGCTTTTACTGTATACTTCGAACACTCTCATTCATCATTATCGCACTGATTAAATCTTTTCGTAGGAAAACCATCTCACTATAGTAAAGATCAACACTTCTCTTTCCTTGCCTTGCTTTTCACAATTTAATTTTTAATTCAAAAGTCCAAGAGACATTTTTTAATCAGAATAAGTCTCTCTAATATCCTCCCAAACATCCCTAGCAGTAGGAATGAGGAATAAATATGGTTTAGCTATTGCAGGTTCCTTGGAATTTAATAGCCAAGCAATTTCCATCAAGTTTTTTGGTCTCCAGGCATTTGGTTTTGGGTCTCCTAGTTCAGGATTTCTCATTTCTCCAGTCAAGTGCCAAGTTTTCCTAGACCATCAATTGCCAGTCGAATAGATGATGCCCATTCCAAATAATTCTTTCCATTCAACTTGTGAGAAATAAGTTGGAAGAAAAATTGAGAAGAATCGTTGCCTTATTTCATTGTTGTCTTGGTTGAAAATTTGTAAATAGAACTCTTGGCTTTTGTTAATGCCGTTGGGTGTTGCAGCCCAGTAAATGTTGATTGAGTCATAAGAAGCACAAAAGTAAAGTTGCTCTGATACCATGTGAGATTGGTATCCAAAGTGTATATTTTATTAATGTAAGAGATACAAAATTTATAGTACAGAAAGCAAACACACACAGAATCAAATCACTTAATTCTAGCAGATATGAGAATCAAGATATGATCTCATTTGATATTATTACCTATACTATCTATAGAAAATCTGATCAAATTTTATCAAATCAATTAAGATACTACAAAATCAAATCTTAAATATTCACAAATCAATATGGGGAACTAGGCAATAGTAGGAACTATAGATGTAGAGAGAGAAAAGCCTAGCTCCTTGCAATTGAAGGTGCAAGAAAAAACACATCCTATATTAGAAGATGTAATCCCACTGAAGATTCAACTTCCAGTTGAAGAAAATTCTAAAAGCTTAAGTACTCCTGTCTATATTCAAAAACATAATATTAGACTAAGTACAAATTTGGAGTAGATTTCAAAGGATGAGAGGAGAATGCAAAAAATTATTCATAAAGATTGATTACAACAAATGAAATAATAAGGAGAAGCAATCAATCTTAAAGAAGAATGGGATAAATTAATTGAAAGACTTAGAGCCAGATACCAAAATTCATGAGTAATGGTACTAGAAGTAGGAGGATACTTGGATATCAAAGAATAATGAAGATGGAATGTAAGAGGGCTGTATTGTGCTAAGAAAAAAAAGTGATGAAGAACATTCCACACACCTAAAGGGTGATGTGATATGCTTCCATGAAATAAAGGTAGAAGGAGAGATTACGGATATAAAAAAAGTTCAAGGAAATTGATGGGTCAACTATGTTCAATTGAAGAAAAGTGGGACTAGGAGAGGAATTGTCATAATGTGGGATAATAAGGTTTGGTAAGGAGTTAGTAATATGGTTCAGTGTTTTAAAATGCAATTATGGGGCGCGCCCTGGGCAAGGAACTGGCAAAACGCCTTGAAGAATAGGGTGGGGCTTATTCTTATAAGGCTTATGTCTTAAGCACCCGAATGTATTCCCTAAGCACACCTAATGCCCAATAATCGGGGCTCGCCTAACATAACTTAGCAATATAGGTCGAATTCCTTAATTAACATTGTTGACCCATATAATTCTATAATAAATAAATGATTCTTAATAATTTTTTTCATCTATATAAATAAGCATATGAAGAATAACTCAAATAACAAGTCATTTTATTGCATATTTACTATTTGAAAGTAGCGTGAGGGTGAATATCAATTAACATTTATTTTAAAAATACTTATGTAGCCAAATTTTACATCTTCACTTGTCACTGGTCTTCATATTATTACCATACATCTCCAAATTATCAACTTTTGCATTTGTCATACGTCTCAAAATAATAATTATTTGAAATGATAATTATCATGAAATATTTGAATCCTCATTCCACTTTGGGTTGTCATCTACTTCAAATGAATAGTAAGTAAATTATTGTGTTTTATTATCTCAAAATTATCATGAAGGTACTAATAAAGTTTATTGTTTATTTTCTTTCAGGGGTGTAAATTGCATAGTATGATAGTAATATATTTTACAAACATGTAATTCTTCTATTATCTGAAAGTTTAGATGTTAGAGTTGATTTGCATATCATAATAGCTATTCTAACATTTCTTTATTTATACTTGTAAAATTATATCAGAAATTTTATTTTCTATGAGTTTGTATAATCATGTTTTAAATTGTTTATAATTTTTTATTTATAACACTATTTTCCTATATTATAAATTTAAAATATAAAGGAATCCATGGGGCTTACGCCTGCCCCGCCTCATGCCCCTCATCTTTTTAAATACTGATGTCGATATTTATTCAGTGTCTTATAGTTTCATGGGAAAATGCCATGACTTTCATTAACATCTTGAAATGATCAATACCTGAATGATAGGTAGGAGAGGGAAGACACTGGTGGGAAATTGGGGCATCCAAAGGGATATTTTCAAGCCTTGGGTCCCCTATCGAGATTAGAAATTTTCAGTCCCTTGGGTCTTGGAGATCTCAATGCTGTTAGACACCTCTCCAAAAAAGACTTGCAATATAATTAGGTTTGGATTTGTCAGAGGGAAAATTCACTTGAAGGAAATGAGATAGACAGCCAATAGTTGTAAGATTGGACAAGTTTCTTTTTTCTGAAGAATGATGCTAACTCAGGAACACTAACAATTTATTCTACAAAAAGTGACATTTGATCAGTCATCGTTGATGTTACAATGTAGAGAATGGGAGTACACAAATTCCTATTTCAAGTTTGAAAACTACTGGTTGAACACAAAAGGTTTCAATGAAAGAGTAAAAAAGTGATGTGACTTTTTCAACTACAATGGAAATCCTGTTTATATACTGGTGGCCAAATTAAAAGCTCTAAAGGGGAAGTTGAAGGAATTAAGTAAGTCAACCCGAGAAAACATGGGCATATAGAAGAACAATGTATTAAGACAATAACTAGCTGAGTTGGAGCAGATACAATAGTACAGAGAATTAGAGAAAAAGAGGTAGCCTCTAGGCTAGAACTTACTATGGCATTTAAACACATAGTCAGACACAAAGAGATTGCAGGGGAGACAAGGATCCTGGAAAATATGGCTAAAATAGAGAGATATTGTTACGGCCTGAGGCTACCCCCTAGTTGTGACAATGGTGCTTACGGTCACGAGTGACCACAAGCTAACCCATAAGCTAGTACCTGCTGTGAGCACTGAATAAAGTAACAAGATACACATGTGTAGAAGTAAACTGTCAATGCCATAAGGATTAAATACTAATAAGATTATGTAAAATTGGATACTAAAATATATATCAAAACGTGTCTAAATGACTGAAAACATCTGATAAAACCAACTGGCTATCTAACTAACTAACTGCATGCATGAAAGCCTCTAAACTGAGTGAAAAGAGTTGATGGGACAGGCCCCAACTAACTCCAAACTGAACTAACTGAAAGGAAATGTAGAAATACTGAAATAACATTACTGGTCCTCAAAATAAGAGGACTCACCACAATTGTTATTGCCGATAAGATGAACTGTCTAAGCGCAGTCATAAAACTGAGCATCCAAACCTATGATATAAGACATCATAGCGTGATAAAAGTATGTGGTTAGTACTTTGAATGTACTGGTATATAAGATGAGGTTAGGTTGAAATACATAGGTTTATATGCATGAAATACTGACTGACTGAATAGTATGAGAAAATGACTGACTGAAAAAATGAGATAATTGATGCATAAAATGCGTGAAAGCTGTAAAATCTAAGAATACATGTCCAAGCATATAACATAATACTGAAATAGACTGTAAACTAAAATACTGAAGTCTGGTATTGAATAACTGATGAACTGCATGCTATGGTCAAGCAAACCTAAATTGAATTCTGAACTGAATACTAAACTGAGTGTTTGGGAGGTATCATCTAACTGACATGCCCCAATCTGAGCTAATCAGGGTCTAACCTGTAACCCAGTTGGAAGGGTGTTAGTACCGTTCCGTGAGAACTAACAATGGATTGTGGATCCACTAAACTAATTTCCTGAAGGACTAATGAGTCACCCTAAACTGGAAGGTTCTCTAATGAGATATGTGTTACCCTTAATTGGCAGGTAAACACTTTATCAACCCTCAACTGGCAGGTTGATATCTCTAACCTATGCTGGCTCTATAGTTGTAGAACTCAGGGACTACTACTAAAGGTCACACCCTCTACTGGCAGGTGATCTCCCATCCCCGAGTTTGCTCTGTGCTAAATCCTACTCCAAACTAAATGACACTGAATTACTGAACTAAACTAGCTTAACTGAGCAACAAACTGATCATGATAACCAACTGAATGGCAATGCTCATGGTGTATCTGAAACTATTCTGAATATACTGAAATTATATACATAACTAAGTATTAGGTGTTCATAACCCTCCAATACTAAATAAAAGTATCAATAAGGACATGTAAAGCTTTAAAACCCATAATAAAGGATCACTGCTCAAAACCCAACATTTAGGTATTTCATCAAACACATGGGCGTCATGAATTTAAGCATAAGAATAGGTAAAACATGTTATTAAAACATAGTTACAACACTAAAACCATGAATTAGGTATTTAACATGAAACATTCATCATTGAAAAGTGTAAAGGGCTCATCTTATCAAAAACCACTTGTAATCAAAATCAATAACAACTTCATGGAGATAATTTATCATAAACATGTTTAAAAAACTCACAATTTGATATCAAAAGGGTATTCTCGGACTCCATGGGTGAAAACGTCCCATAGATGAATATCACACATACCTTGAATCTTAAATCTTAAAAAAGAAACACAAATCTTTAAGCTTCCTTGAAGCTTCTTAGATTTGGGAACTTGATTCTTGATTTTCTTGGAAAGAAATAAATGAAATTAATGAACTTGGGGGATTTATTAGGGTTTGTTTTTTAGAGGCAATTGGGAAAAAATGGCATATAATGCCCTAACTGACATTTAATTTGTGTTTTTATGAATTGGATTGAGGGGAAAAGACTTAATTGCCCCTCAGACATTTAAATTCGTATCTAGAATGCGGATTAGAGGAAGACCACGATGCGATGGGTACCTAATCGCTTAGCCACCGTGATGCACCACTATCGCAGTGAGCTGCTAGAATCGAAATCCAAACATGACTCAACCTCATCCAAAAAATCCAAAACATCCCGAGACTTTCTCTTTACACCCCTAAACATGAATTAACTCAAAAACCTACGTCTCGGGGTCGGGAAGACTCATTTAAATATCCTCGAAGTTAAGATACCAAAAATAAGACTAAGTCCCTAACACTTGGTTAAATTTTCAGGCTTTAAGCCTCTTATACATGAAACTAGGAGTTAAAGTGAGTTAAGAAAAGTATGGGGCATTACAATATCTCCCCTTTGGGAATATTCATTCTCGAATGAGACTGATTCAGTTGAGAATACTATGGAAACTAAGATCATATACTGGACATGCATAACTAAAATCATGATTACATGACTGATTCTAAAACATGGTAGATGAACTAGAATAATTCGTGAATGCATGCAATGACATGAGAATAATTATATAGTTGGGACTGAGAATGGAGAAGAGTCAATCTAAGAATAACTGTTACCTTAAGTTGAGTCTGAGTTTGTAGAGAAAAGATAAGGGTACTTGATACACATATTACTTCTACTTCCCAAGTGGCTCCCTCAACAGACTGATTCTGCCAAAGAACTTTGACCAAGGGAACTTCTTTGTTCCTTAGTCTACTAATTTGACGATCAAGGATCTCTACTGGGATTTTTTCATGAGAAAGGCTATCCTGAACATCTATGCTTTCAAAAAGAACTACAACAACTGTATCACCAATACACTTCTTTAATAAGGAAACATGAAACACAGGATGCATTGATGCCAAATATATAGGAAACTCAAGCTCGTAAGCTACCTTCCCAAAATGACTAAAAATTCTGTAAGAGCCAACATATCTGGAACTAAGCTTCCCCTTCTTGAAAAATCTTTTCACCCCTTTCATGGGTGAGATTTTCAAATATACCAAATCCCAACCTCAAACTCAAGGTCTCTTATTCTCATATCTACATAAGATTTCTGATGACTTTGGGTTGTCTTAAGCCTCTCCTTGATCAATTGAACCTTCTCTATCTCATCAAACACTGAATCTGGTTCGACCAAAGTTGACACACCTGCCTCAAACCAACTAATAGGAGATTTACATCTCCTCCCATAGAGAGCCTCAAATGAAGCCATCTGAATACTGTAGTAACAACTATTGTTATAGGTAACCTCGATCAAAGACAGGTGATCATCCCAACTTTCTTTAGAATCAATAACACATGCTCTTAATAGGTCCTCTAAGGTTTGAATAGTCCTCTCTGCCTGACCATCTATTTAAGGATGAAAAGTTGTACTAAGAAAAACTTGCGTACCAAGATCCTTCTGAAAAGCCTTCCAAAATTGAGAGTTAAACTGTGTACCTCTATTTAAATTAATGGAAAACGGGACTCCATGCAACCTAACCAACTCTTTATTATAGAGCTTGGCATACTCCTAAGGGTGAATAAGAAGTATGAACTAGCAAGAAATGGGCTGGTTTTGTCATTCTATCTACAATGACACATATCGAATCATGCTAACGGTGTGAACATCGCAAACCCATCACAAAATCCATGTTCACCTCTTCCCATTTTGAAGTAGAAATGTTGAACTCCTGATTGTACTACTAGGCCTCTGGTTTTCAACCTTAACCTGCTGACAGTTAGAAAACTTAGCTACAAACTCAATAATATCCCTCTTTATCCCACTCCACCAATATATTTCCCACAAATCACAGTACATTTTTGTGTCTCCTAGGTGAATAGTGCACACCATGCACTTCTGTAAGGATTCGCTATCTCAAACCATCTACACATGGCACACACAGTCTATTTTGACATCACAACACACCATCTCCCCCTTGGGAGAAAACCTCTACCTTCTAATATCTAATTGATTCCTTTAACTTAACTAAATTGGGATCACTTGCTTCTCCTTCACTTCGGCAACCAAAGAAGATTCTAACCTATTCTGAACCCATACACTACCTTCAGCTAAATCAACCAACTGAACACCTAATATAGCAAGCTGATGAACCTCCTGAACTAACATCTTCTTATCATCCTCAATATGAGAAACACTACTATAGACAATCTACTAAGGGCATCTTCCTTTACATTGGCCTTCCCAGATAATACAACACACTCATATCATAATCTTTCAACAATTTTAACCACCTTCTCTGACAAAGATTTCAATCTTTCTGTGGGAACACGCACTGCAAACTTTTATGATCCATGAACACATCAACATAAACCCCATACAAATAATGCCTCCAAGTTTTTAAGGCAAACAAAACAACGACTAACTAAAGATCATGGGTAGGGTAATTCTTTTTATGAGGATTAAGCTGTCTAGAGGCATAGGCTATGACCTTATCTTTCTACATTAACAGATAACCAAGACTAACTCTAGAAGCATTACAACGAATAACAAACTCATCTAAACTATCTGGCAAAGTCAAGACTGGGGCTGAAGTGAGTCGAGTCTTCAATTCTTGGAAACTCTTTTCACAAGAATCTGACTACAGAAACTTGACTTTCTTCTAAGTCAATCAAGACATGGGGATGCAATAGACGAAAACCCTTCAATAAACCATTGATAATAGCCAGCCAATCCTAAGAAACTCTTGATATATTATGGAGAAATAGGTCTGAGCCAGTTTCTCACTTCTTTGGTCTTTTGAAGGTCAACTCTAATGCCATCACAAAAAATAATATGGCCAAGAAAAGCTATTGATCTTAGCCAAAACTCGCACTTACTAAATCTGGTGAAATACTGACGGGCTCTAAGAGTCTTCAGTACAATTCTTAGGTGGTCTACATGATTATATTCACTATGGGAGTAGACAAGAATATCATCAATGAATACGATGACGAACATGTCCAAGTATTGCTTGAATAATCTGTTCATCAAGTCAATAAAAGCTGCTAGGCCATTCTTAGTTTTGAAAGCTACTTTTGAAATGTTATATTCTCTGACTCTGAGCTGATAATAGTCAAATCTGAGGTTTATCTTAGAGAAATAACTGGCACCTTGAAGTTTTTTAAACAATTCATCAATCTTGGGGAGTGGATACTTATTTTTGACTGTGACTTTGTTTAACTGATGGTAGTCGATGCATATTTGACAGAATCATCTTTCTTACATACGAAAAGGACTGGAGCACCCCATGGGGAAACACTGGGCCTAATGAATCCCTTATCTAAGAGATCTTTCAACTATTCTTTTAACTCTTTTAGCTTAGATGGAGCCATTTTTTAGGTCAAAATAGAGATAGGATGGGTACTTGGAAAAAGATCTATTTCGGAGTCAATTTCCCTTTCGGGAGAAACTCTGGGAAGATCTTCAGGGAACATATCTAGAAATTCCCTTACTAATGAAACTCACTAGAGACCTAGGGTCTCAAAACTAGAATCTTTGACTCAAATGAGATGGTGCATTAACCCCTTAGATATTATCTTTCTCGCTCAATAATATGACACAATCTGACCCCTAAGCGCTGAAGTACTACCCTTCAATTCAATAACTGGTTCATTAGGAAACTGAAATTGGATGGCTTTATTTCTACAATCAACTAAGTCATAACATAAGTGAAGCCAATCTATGCCGAGAATGACATCAAAATCAGTCATCTCTAACTCTACAAGGCCAACTGAGGTGACTTTCTTGGATATTGTGATCGGGCAGTTCCTATATACCTTCCTAGCTATAATAAAGACACCTACTAGAGTAAACACTGAGAAGGGTTCTGCTAAATATTTAGGACTGATACTGAAATCGACAGCTATATAAGGGGTTACAAAAGAAAATGAAGCTCCAAAATCTAACAAAGCGTAAATATAAAGATGAAAGAACTGTAACGTACTCGTAAACACATTAGGAGAGTTTTCCTAATCATGATGGGATTAAAGTACATATAATCTATTTTGGAACTGAGCACTGGTTTCATTGGATCCGACACCCTACTTAGTCAGGAGATCGAATGAAACTAGAGGACGAGTAGATTGACCCTATTGACCACTTTTTGGGCAATATCTTACTCTGTGGCTTGGCTTGCCATACCCAAAACACACATCACTGTCGGCTCTACACACACCCTGATGATTCCTACCATATTTTGGGCAAAAGGTATTAGCATGACTGTTGTTTACACTACCTTAGGGCTTAGAGCCTGGAGCCTTATCCCGGCTGTTATTCCTAAACTTTGGTATTGGTGCACTAGCTAAAAATAAAGTTGTGGCTGAAAACTTCTGATAGAATTGAGAACGGTTACTACCCTTTGACTTAGGCTAAGAAAAATTAAAGCTACCTATTTTGGCCATCTTATTCTCTCTCTCTTTCTCCATATACTTCTACTCCTCAACTTGTTGTGCATGGACCATAAGCCTAGATATGTCCATCTCCTTAATCAACATAGCATTTCTACACTCCTTGACCATACTATCAGATAGACCAGAAATGAACTTACTCATTCTAGACCTATTATCAACCACCATCGAAGATGCATACCTCGCCAATTGAGTAAACTTAAGCAAATACTCCTTCACACTCATACTACCCTGGTTATAAATTAATGAACTCCTGCACCTTATCTTCCCTCAACTCTAAAGGAAAAAACCTAATTAGGAATGTCATGGTAAACTCCGCCCACTCTGCAGGGCTTGCCTCATCACCCCTATCACCTCTTCACTGCTTATACCAAGTTTGATCCATATCCTGTAACTGGTATGTAGCCAACTATGAACTCTCACTTGAAGTGACAACCATGATATTAGTCACCTTCTAAACCATATCAAAAAAGTCCTACGGTTTCTTCTTAAACTTGTATCCCAAAAACAAAGGAGGGTTCATTTGGGTAAAGTCCCGAATCTTAGCTGCAACTATCTTAGCCACTGGATTAGATGGGGCAACAACCTGATGAATGTTCTGGGCAGCTACTCAGTGAGCTAAGGTAGTGAATACAGCGCTGAACTTGGCATGAGAGACGTGCTTATTGATGGGATCTTCCTAAATAAATGGTGGTACGGGCTGGTTCCTTTTCTTCTTTTGTTATTCTTTCTGGGAGGGATTTTCTATAATAGAATAAAAAATGTATTAGAAAGAGAGTTTAAATAGAGCTCATACTCAGTTACATGACATGAATAATGAAATATGGGAAATGTTTCCTAAAACATCTTGTAGCCTTTTGTCCATAAGTATGGAGCGCTTCACACTTATGCATAGGACTCTACTCAACATTACTTTCAGACTCCCTAGGACATTGTAAAACCTTAGGCTCTGATACCAAGATTTATCACACACTTAGACTACCCCTTAGTCGCGACAATGGTGCTTACGATCATAAGTGACCATAAGCTAACCCATGAGCTAGTACCTATTGTGAGAACTGAATAAAACAAGTATATACATATGTACAGAAGTAAACTATCAATTCCATAAGGTTTAAATACTAATAAGTAATGTAGGAATGGATACTAAAATACGTATCAAAATATGTCTGAATGAATGAAAACATTTGATAAAACCAACTGGCTGCATGTCTGAAAGCCTCTAAAATGAGTGAAAAGAGTTGATAGAATAGGCCCCAACTAACTCCAAACTGAACTAACTAAAAGGAAATGCGGAAATACCGAAATGACATAATTGGTCTTGGATATATGAGGACTCATCACAATTGCTGCCACTGATAAAATGAGCTATCTAAACGAAGTTAGGAACCTGAGCATCCAAACCTATTATATAAGACATCATAGCTTAAATAAATTATGCGGTCAGTACTTTGAATGTACTGGTATATGAGATGAGGTTAGGCAGAAATGCATAGGTTTATGTTTATGTAGATGATGCTCTAGTCTTTCTGTGAAATAGTGTAAGAACAAATATTAATATTGTAGGTCATATTTATTATGCTTGAAGTAGTATCAAGACTACATATCAACTAGGAAAAAATCTTTATATATCCCATTAATGAAGTAGTAGATATAGGGAGCCTGGCAGAAAAGTTGCGACACAAAGTGGGAGAACTCCCAAAAACTTATCAAGGTATGCCAAAGGTTGACATATAGATTGTACAGGGTTGAAATTTACATCTCAAAAGACACCTAAATAACTTGGAAATAAAAATGGATAGCAACATTCTATCCAATAGTTGAACAATTTAGTAAGTTAACAGGGAAAATGAAACTACAATAATGGAAGATAGACAACAAAAAGACATTGTCTGTCATTCTCAATTCTAGATATAGGGACCTAGAGGTAGGATGACTATGTAAGATATGGAAAGTAAAGTGTCTTATAAAGTGAAGTGTTTTTCTTGGGTTTTGTCTAGTGAGTAGTGTTGACTCATGAGAATTTGAATAAAAAGGTTTCCAACTATGCTCCAGATGTTATATATGTAAGGAACAAGCAGCGACAATCAAACATCTTTTTTACACTGTAAGTGGATAAATTGGCTTTGGAATATCTTCATCAACCTGAGAAAGATCATGTTCTCTGAAGCTAGGGAATATTAAGGGAGTGCTAAACTTCTGGAACAGTGATGGCAATGCAATAGAAAAGAGAAAAGATGGAAGATTGTCATAGCATGTATATGATGGACTGTATAAAAATAAAGAAATCAGAGATATTTTGAGGACAAGTAGAACAATTTCCATAAGTCCAAGATAAATTTTTTAGATCTTTATTACTTTTGGTATAAATACACTTCAAACAAAAGATATTTTTAATGTTTTAGACTATTTGTAAGAAAAGTAGCAGATAGGAGATCGAGTTGTATGTTGTAGAACCTTTGAAGGGTACTACACTTCTTGATTTAGTATACCTGCAAATATATAGTTTAACTATTACCACTCTCATTATTTTTTTATAATATATATGCTTTCCTTTTTCCTATCAAAGAATTATTTAAACCTTTCTAATCATATAGTCCATACTATGCATAAGAGATTGTCCTCCAATACTTCTTTCGTCTCTTGTTAATTTTGTGTTTGCTAAATTTGGAGTAGCTCTCTAAAATTTTATGATATTATCAAGTGAAATCCAAAATGCATAAAAATATAGACCAAGCCTTCCATGTAAAACTATAGTGAAGTAGCAAGTAATCCTTAAAAGGAACATATGAGTTGCCCACTATCCTAGGGACCAGGTCCCCAAACAATGTTTGTAGTAATAAGACCAAACAATAATTAAAGATTAATGTAAAGAACACAAGATTTTTACGTAAAAACCACCTTGCTCAAGGGAGTAAAACCACGACCTGCCTTGTACGATTTCCAAACACTTCATTATCTTCAAATAACTTAAATAGAGATTCTACAGTTCAATGGATTAAACTCTGAATACTAAATGACCTTGTTATATCTCTATTACAAGACCCCACCATAATAACTCTATTGCTATCAACTGAACCAACTAACTCTAGCTGATTCAACCATTGGCTAACTTTAGCCCTAACTGTCAACTAACTCTAGCTGACTAACCACTAACCATTGAGTAATTAACATATAATGAAATGACCTACAACAACTTTGCAAGAGAGTAGGTTTGAGCTTTAAAGATCACTAAACAAAGACTCAAATACAACAAAAACATATGAGGAACAAGTTTGATTGATCAGGTCATTGTTGCAACTGAAGTTTTACTGATTATATGATTCAAGAGAGATTATTAATATTTTTGTGTATAGGAGTTAGAGTTTTCTTGTTGCATCATGATGTATAAATATGAGACAAGAAAAGCTAGGACACTTTTGATTGGTTGAAGTACACCTCTGCCACCTTTCTCACCAACTTCTGCCACCAGTACAGTTTCTAGTTGTAATGCTGACTTGCTACAAAGTGCACAGAACCAATGAACCTTGTCCTAAAGAACTGCAACTCATCATCAAAATCAACTCGGTAACTTCATTGTGATCAGGTACCTATAATGGTTTATCAATCATCAAAAATAATTTCCCCCTTTTTTATGATGACAAACCCATATTCCTCTAATCATGGGTTCCTCTCCCCCATCACTAATACCTATGAACATTCCCCTTAAGATACATAACTATTCTCATACCTATTCTCTCACCCCATTCTCCTCATGTTCCCCCTACGAATAGAACATGATTCCATTCAAGTACAAATAAAAACTAACACATATGGAAACTTCATCTTTCCCCTTTTGGCATCATCAAAGAGAAAAAATAGTAAATCATATAGAAAGTAAACTACTATGTTAACTCATGGCCATTGAGGCTACACTTGCAGGAATAACAAAAAGGTGATAGCATCAAACACCAATATTCATTTATCAACAATGAAAGATAATATATAGTAGATAATAAAAGCATTAAAGACCGAGAACAGGGTAAATACCACTAAGTAGGGAACACAAAAAAGGTCCTAGGAAACACATGTAACAATGAGACATAGAACAAAAAAGGGACCAGGTTGGGAGGACTTAGAAAGGAGGACCAGAAAATTGATGGAAAAGGAAAGTCATTCTTTCTTTTTCAGCAGCACGGTTCTTTAAGAGTTGTTTGAGTCAGGTCCTCAACCGTAGTTTCCAATGCTTGAACCTTTTACTTCAACAGTTCATTTTCAGAATGAAGACTCTAACTTCCACCACGTCCTTCCTCCTCGCCTTGAGGAGGGCATCCTTTAAACTTGAAACATTAATATCCTTCTGGGCCACAGCCTGTCATCTCTTTTAATTAGCTTGTCAACCTTGTTTGCACATCAATCAACTCAACCACCACACCCTAAATTTGGACTTCATACCACTCTTTTGGGGAACACACTCATTATCCTCTAAGGTAGATAGTATGAACATTTTCTTGGAGGACCTGTCCTTCCCTAGGATGTAAGGAACATCAAAGTAGGCAAAGATTATTCAAGAGGAATCCATAGGATAAACCATGCTTACCATCCTTTATTGTCATCACCTTATGCAAATGTTTGGACATGATGGCAGAAAAATTGACTTGCTTGAACTTGGTGAGGGATTCCATGAAGAATAAGTTTGAAATAGTCAAGGCAGTGTGTCTCTCAATGCAAGGAAGTAAAGCCTTGTTGACCAATTCAAACAATAATTGAAACATACCTTTGAGTGATTTCTTAGTCATATTCCTTATGTTCAGGCCATTTAGTTTACCAGTATACTTAAGAAACTTCTTTGAGCCATATACATCCTTTGGGGACCTGATTCCCTGAGTTGGTACTAAGTGTTTCTCCAAGAAGCTATTTATCTAGAGTGATGTTAACATCATAAACCTGAGTGGTCAAGTGCAAGGTATCCTCAAAGAAGGTGAGATCATGATAGAACATAAAAACTTTTTTCTTACGAAGAACTAGAACATGAGGCTAAAAAAATATTCCTAATTTTGAAATTTCACTATTTCTAGCAACTTCACTATCTCAGGCAAACCAGAGACATTAGGATCAAACACTTATCCCTATAATACCTATTGTGTTTTGAGCACTTCTTGCCTCTTCTCTTTAGTAAGATCTTTCACCTTGTGCTTGGAAGTAGATACTTTGGAATTGGGACCTTGTCCCTTAATATGCACACCAAAACCTTTGGAAGGCCTGGAGGATTTGAGGATAGGACCTAATTCCTATATATATTAAGACTTATCCCACTTGTATTTACATTCGCTTACTGACCTAGGCTTCTTATTCAAGATTCTTTTGCTTGCTTGCTTCATCGATGGTGTCATAGTGTCAGCCCTGGATTTAAACCTGTGACCAGTTATACTTTTAGCAATATCCTAATCAATTTCCTTTTCATTATTATTATCATCCATCTTCTCTACAAATACGACTACTTCATAGGGAACTTTAAACTCAGTTATGGACCTCTTCTTCTAAATTTACTTCTTCCTAATGTTACATTTATTCTCTGTCAAGGCAACCTCCAACAATCTTTAAGCACTCCCTTGAGTCCTATAAACTTTAGTAGACTTTGATAGAAGTCTCGAGGTAGTAAACACTCATTGTTTGTAACTTTCCAATGTACAGGCCTATCATCACTATCTATATTCTTGAGCATCTTTCTCTTTAGCCTTTGTGGGACCTATTTTCTCCCTAATATTTTCCTCTTCAACTTATAAGGGGCTATTATTTTGACACCTAGTTACAAAGGACTCCAGAGAATTATCTCATTTGAGAAGAAAAGGAGTCCCAATGTTCCTAGGTAACTCTTTACTCAAGTAGTTAACCCTTGGATAACCATAACCTCACTAACGACAAAAATTTTAGAGGAGGTTCCTCTCTCATTAGGTAAATCAACATCAGAAATATGCTCATCAACTGAGGGACTCTACTAAACTACTTGTGTACTAGGTTCCTTTGATACAATACTTTTAAATTATGGGACAGTTGAAAGTTCATGGGAACCAAGTTTAAAATAGGGTCTATCAATATATAAGTGTTGTACCTCAAGAAGAACAAGAGTTACCAAAGTTTTTATGGATGTATCCTTGATGGCCTTCTTCAGGGGATGAGAAGAGGCCAAATTTGTCATTTTTTAAAAAATAAAGAGGATTATATCACTTGGCAGGGAAGAGGGAGTGAGTTAGATAGAAGGATTACGGAGATAGGGGTTGATAGGAGATGATGGATAAGAGACCAAGAATTTTGGGTTCATTTATTAATATAGAAGAGGGGTGATTGAGACGTAGTAGAAGAATTTGCTTGAAAGGATGTTTCTAAAATGAGAATTTGAAGAATTAGAGCAATAGAGAACTGATGCTATAAGAATTGAGATTAAATAAGAAGAGAGAAAGAAGATTTGATATTTAAATATAGGGGAAGTAGAATGATTATGGTTTGAAAGGATGAGAGTAAAGTGACGTATTTGGTCAGATGTCTGAGATGATCGGCTGAAAAGGGGGTTTTACAACTTTTTGGACAAGGGGGAAACTATGTGCCACACTTGACTCAATTTTTAGAAACTTATATTAAATAATAGTACATGATACTAAACTTAAGAGGGACCTAGTTCCTTCATAAATTTAAGTATCAATGCATGAGCCTATCTCACCTTTCTTTTTTATCTTTGTCTCATTACTATGGGTATATATCAACAAAGACTTGAGACTGAGTTAGACAAGTGTAGGATTATTTCACATGGATATGTTCTTACAAGATCATAGCCAAATTGGAAAGTGTAGAAGATCCCGACATGATTAGTTTGGCCGAATAAGTCCCAACTTCATGAGGTTATTTTCAAACTGATCCCTGGTGAGTTCTTTGGTGAAGACATGTGATATTTGATCTACTGTGTTACAAAATACCATTTTTATCAATCCCTTGTCCACACTATCTATAATACCCCATACTATTCTTTGCTTTGTTCAGCTTTCAGTTGCATGAATAAGGGGCTTAAGGCTTGAAACTTTTAGTATGTGTTGGGGACTTAGTGATTTTTAAGGCCTCTAAACTCTGAGGATTTTTAATTTGGTCTTCTCAATCTTGAGATATTTGTTTGTGAGTTATGTCATGTTCAGGGATATAAGAAATATGTCTCAAAGAAGTTTTGGATTTTTTAGACGAGGTTTGGGTCATATTTAGATCACAAAACTAATGGGTCATCACGATAAACCTGCATCACGGCCTTATTCCCGTTCTCATACAAATTATATTATAGTTAATGAAATAAACGACGATGATAGGACCGCATCGCAGTAAGCTTATCACATCCAGTTTTGAATTTCAATGCCTGAGGGGCAATTGGGTCTTTTTTCCTCAATCTATCATTCATAACATGATTTGGGCATCAGTTAGGGCATAATTTTTCCTTTCTTCTTCAATTTTCCTCTCAAGATAACCCTCTTCTTCCCCCAAGAACAAGAATTCAATTCCTTTATCCCTAAGAAATCAAGAATTCAAGTTTCCCAAGTTCAATAACCTTCAAGAAAGCATCAAGAATAGCATTTTTCCTTTCAAGTTAAAAGCTTAAGGTATGTAGGGTGATCATTTGTGGGTCCTTTCACCCATGGAGCACAAAAACCCTCTTTCCAATTAAAGAATGGATTTCTCTACTATTATCGTATTTTATATTGCTTAAAATGGGTTTAATTTATGTTTTCACAGTGATTTTAATTTAATTAAGCCCATGTTTGATTCCATGCAAGACTTTAAATTCCTCATGCTTTGTGTTTGAGCTTTCCATACTTTATCAAGTGAAATCCATGATAAATCCTAAATTTATGATTCTTAGCAAGCATTTCCTTGTTAAATTCATGATCCCCACATGTTTGGTGAAATGTCTATGCTTCTAGGTTTTGAACTATGATCCTTTACTACAGTTTTAAGCTTGTTATTGTATTCAATAATCATTTAGTGTTGAGGGGTTATGAACACTCAATACCTACATATTTTACATGATTTCTAGATTTTTAAGTATGATTCAATTAAACCATGATTATTCCTATTTATTCAGCTATTATAATCATAATGATCACTATCAGTCATAAAATCATGCTTAGTTAAACTCAGTCCAGTTACAGCTCTAGTGTCAGTTCAGTTGGGAGTAGGATTTAGCACCAATCAAACCCAAGGATGGGGGCTTACCTAGCAGTAAAGAGTATTACCCTTATTAGCAATCCCTGAGTTATAGAACTACGTCGACGGCATAGGTTGGAGATGTCTACTTGCCAGTTAAGGGTTGATAAGGTGTTCACCTACCAGTTGAGGGTGACACATATGTCATTAGTGCATCTATCAGTTGAGGGTGATTCCTTAGTCCTTTGGGATACCAGTTTAGTGGATCCACAAAGATTGGGTTAGTACCCATGGCACAATACTAATAGCCTTCTAACTGGGCTTACAGGTTACACCCTGATTAGCTCAGATTAGGGTATATCGATTACCTGATGCCTCCCATAATATCAGTATAGTATTCAATGTATATACAGTTCAGGTTTCTTGACCATAGAATATAGATTTATAGTTATTCAGTAATACAGATTTCAATCATTCAGTTTATAAATTATTTCAGAAATATGTATATGCTTGGTCTTGTGTTAGTACCCAAGGCATTTTAGCCTGACTTTATCTCATATACCAATACATTCAAATTACTGACCGTATACTCTACTTTGTGCTATGTTATCTTATAACATAGGTTCAAGGCTTAGTTTCCCAACTACAGTTAGATAGCCACCATTACTCAGCAGCCATAGTGATGAGTCCTTATCTATTGAGGACATATTATCTCTCATTCATTACTTTAGCATTTTATTATTTTCATTCAATTGGAGTTAGTTTGGGGCTTGTCCCATCAACTCCTCAGTGAGTTAGAGGCTTTTCTAACAATCAGACAGTTAGTTAGACACTTATCCAGTTTATCAATCTTTTCAGTATTATCATTTGTTTTAAATTGACAGTTGGATTTAAACATTTTATCAGATATTTCAAACATATGGTTGAACCACATTTTTAGTATTTCGATTAGTATCACATTCAGCAGTTTATCTTCTGCACATATATACTATTGCTACTTTATTTAGTGCTCACAACAGGTATCAGCTTATGTGTTATCTTGTGGTCACTTATGATCGTAAACACCGTTGTCGTGATTAAGGGGTAGCGTTAGGTCATGACAAAACTTGGTATCATAGCCTAAGATTTTATAATGTCCTAGGGTGTTTAAAGGCCGCATTAAGTAGAGTCTTGTACGTGGGTGTGAAGTGCGCCACACTTATGGACAAGAGGCTAAGAGACATTTTAGGAAAATTTTTCCTTTTTCCAGTATTCATGTCATGCAAATGAGCATAAACTCTATTTAAACTCTCTTTCTAACTCATCTTTTATTTCGTTTATAGACTTTGCCTCCTAGAAGAAATAATAAAAGAAGGAATGGGGACTAGCCCACACCTCTATATGTTCAGAAAGATCCCCTAAATGAACATCTCTCATGCTGAGTTCATAGAAACTTTCACTACCTTAGCCTATTTAGTAGCTGCTTATAACAACTAGTGAGTTGTTGCCCTAGCTAATCTAGTGGCAAATACAACTATAGTTTGGATTTAGAATTTTACCCGAATAAATCCCCCTTTGTTTTCTGGATCTAATTCTAAAGAGGATCTGTAGAAGTTTCTTGATATGGTTCAGAGGGTGACAGATATTATGGGTATCACATTGAGTGAGAGTGCAGAGTTAGCTGCATATAAGTTGCAGGATGTAGCTAACACTTGGTTTAAGTAGTGGAAAAAAAACTATAGTGTTAATGTAGGGCCTGTTAAGTAGGGAGAGTTTGCCATAACTTTTCTAGAAAGGTTCTTCCCATTATAGTTGAGGGAGTCCAAGATTCAGGAGTTCATTAATTTAAAGTAGGGTAGCATAAGTGTGAAGGAGTACTCACTTAAGTTTACTCAGTTAGCGAGGTATGCTCCTAATGTAGTGGCTGACAATAAGTCTAGAATGATTAAGTAATTGTATGGTGTAGCTGATAGTGTTTTTAAGGAGTGGAGGAATGTCGTGTTGATTAAGGAGATGGACTTATCTAGACTTATGGTTCATGCTAAGAAGATTGAGGAAAAGAAGCTTAAGAAGAAAGAGAGAGTGAATAAGAGGGTCAAAATAGGTAGTTTTAACTTTTCTCATCCAAGGTCAGAAAGTGGTAATCATTCTCAATTCTGATAGAAGTTTTTAGCACCAGCTCTATCTTCTGCCAGTGCTTCAGTGCCTAAGTTCAATCAAAATAGTTGGGATAAGGCGCCAGGCTCTAAGTCCCAAGATAGTGTGAATAGTGGTCATACTAATACCTCTATGGTAAATGTGCCAGGCATCATCAGGGTATGTGTAGGTCTAGTAGTGATGTGTGTTTTGGATATGGCAAGCCAGGAAATAGAGTCAGAGATTTCCCAAAGGTTGGTCAGCAGGGTTAGTCCAACTGTCCTCCAGTTTTAGTTGGTCGCCCAACTCAGCAAGGTGCTACTTTCAATGCAACTAATGGTCAGTGTCAAAATAGGTTGTATATCCTACAGAACTGGCAAGATTAGGAAAGTTCTCTAGATGTATTTACGGGTATGTTACAGGTCTTTCATCTCCATGTTTATACATTATTAGACCCTAGATCTTCACTCTCCTTTATA
The DNA here is from genome assembly GCF_002878395.1 of Capsicum annuum. NCBI lineage: Eukaryota > Viridiplantae > Streptophyta > Magnoliopsida > Solanales > Solanaceae > Capsicum > Capsicum annuum. Next base: position 113,628,868 of record NC_061120.1, on the reverse strand, counting down.
ACCCCCTTATAGCAATCAATTTTTATGTCAGTCCTAAATCTTTAGTAGAACCTTTTTGTGTCTACCCCAGTAGGTAAATCTATTATAGCTAGATGATTATACAGAAATTTCCCAATTACAGTATCTCAAAAAGTTACCTCAGGTAATCTTGTAGAGTTAGAGATGACATATTTTGATGTCATGATCGAAATGGATTGGCTCCACTTATGTTATACCTTAGTTGATTATAGAAATAGAGTCATTCAGTTTCAGTTTCCCATTAAACCAATCATTGAATGAGGGTGTAGTACCTCTGTGCTTAGGGGTCAGATAATTTCGTACATTGAGGCAAGAAAAATGATATCTAAAGGGTATGTTACTATCTTGTGTGAGTCAAGGAATCTAGTTCTCAGACTCTAAGTCTCGAGTTAGTTTTAGTAGTAAGGGAATTTTTTGATGTTTTCCCAAAAGGACTTTCCGGTGTTCCTCCTGAAAGGGAAATTGACTTCAAAATAAATCTCCTTCCAGATACCCAACTATCTCTATTCCACCTTACACAATGGATCCAACTGAGCTTAGGGAATTAAAAGAATAGTTGAAATATCTATTAAATAAGGGATTTATTAGGCCCATTGTTTCCCCATAGGGCACTCTAGTCTTGTTCGTGCGTAAGAAACATGGATCTCTTAGAATATGCATTGATTACCTTCAGCTGAACAAAGTCATAAACAAGAATACGTATCCACTCCCCAGGATTGATGACTTGTTCGACCCACGTCAGGGTGCCAGTTATTTCTCTAAGATAGACCTCAGATCCTTCTATTATTAGCTCAAAGTCAGAGAATGTGACATCTTGAAGACAATTTTTAGAACTCGGTATGGTAACTTTGAATTTTTAGTTATGTCTTTTGGACTGACAAATACCCCTGCAACTTGCATGGACTTGATGAACAAAGTGTTTAAGAAGTAGTTGTACATGTACATCATAGTCTTCATTGATGTAATTTTTATCTATTTCCTTAGTGAAAATGATTATGCAGACCACCTAATAATTGTGTTACAGACCCTTAGAACTCATCAGTTGTTCGCTAAATTCAGTAAGTGCGAGTTTTGGCAATGATCAGAATCTTTCCTTATCCATATTATTTTTGGTAATGGCATTTGATTTGACCCTCAAAAAATTGAAGCAGTGAGAAACTGGCTTAGACCCATCTCTCCATCAGATATCAAGAATTTTTTAGGTTTGGCTGGCTTTTACAGATGATTTGTTGAAGGGATTTCTTCTATTACACCCCTCATGTCTCGATTGACTCAGAAGAGGGTCCAATTTCAGTGGTCAGATTCATGTGAGAAGAGTTTTCATGAGTTGAAGACTCGACTCACTTCATCCTTAATCTTTGCTTTGCCAGATGGTTCAGATGGGTTTGTAGTTTACTGTGATGCTTCTAAAGTTGGTCTTGGATGTGTTTTGATGAAGAGAGGTATGGTCATAGCCTATACCTATACACAGCTTAAACCCCATGAGAAGAATTATCCTACCTATGATCTTGAGTTGGCAACTATTGTTTTTCCCTTGAAAATTTGGAGGCATTATTATCTTTATGGAGTATATGTTGATGTGTTCACAGATCAAAAAAGTTTGCAGTATGTGTTCTCATAGAAAGATTTGAATCTTTATTAAAGAAGGTGGCTTGAGTTTTTAAAAGATTATGACATAAGTGTTTTGTATCATCCAGTCAAGGCCAATGTAGTAGAAGATGCCCTTCGTAGATTGTCTATGGGTAGTGTTGCTCATGTTGAGGAGGATTAAAAGAGGTTAGTCAGGGAGGTTCATCAGCTTGCTATATTAGGCGTTCTGTTGATTGATTCAGCTGAGGGTAGTGTATGGGTTTAGAATAGTTCTGAATCTTCTTTGATTGTCGAAGTAAAGGAAAAGCAAAATAGGGATCCCAGTCCGGTTAAGTTGGAAGAATTAGTCAGAAATTAGAAAGTAGTGGTTTACTCCCAAGAGGGAGATGGTGTGTTGTGTTTTCAATGCAGGTTATATTTTCCAAGTGTTGATGATTTGAGGCAGCAATTTTGGCAGAAGTTCATGGTGCATGATATTCTATTCATCAAGGATCCACCAAGATGTACCGTGACTTGCAAGAAATTTTTTGGTGGAATGGTATGAAGAAGGATATTGTAGAGTTTGTGGAAAAGTGTTCAAATTATCAACGGGTTAAAGTTGAGAACTAGAGGCCTAGTAGTTAATTGCAGGAGTTCAGTATCCCCACTTGAAAATGAGAAGTAGTGAGCATAGACTTTGTAATAGAATTACCTTGTATGCGTCGTCACCATGATTCGATATGGGTCATTTTAGATAAAATGACCAAATCAGCTCATTTCTTGCCAGTTCATACATCCCACTCAGCTGAGGATTATTCCAGGATTTACATTAGAGAGTTGGTTAAGTTGAATGGAGTTCCATTTTCTATCATTTCATATAGAGGTACTCAATTTACCTCACTTTTGGAAGGCTTTTCAGAAGGGTCTTGGTACCCAAGTTCATCTTAGTATAACTTTCCATCCTTAGACAGATGGTTAGGCAGAGTGGACCATTCAGACCTTAGAGGACATGTTGCAAGCTTGTCTTATTGATTTTAAAGGTAGTTGGGATGACCACTTACCTTTGATTGAGTTTGCTTATAATAATAGCAATCACTCCGGTATTCAAATTATTTAATTTGAGGCTCTCTATAAGAGGAGGTATAGATCTCCTATTGGTTGGCTTGAAGCAGGTGAGGCTACTTTAATAGAGATAGATTCAGTATTTGATGTGATGGAGAAAGTTCAGTTGATTAGGGAGAGACTTAAGACACCCAAAGCCGTCAGAAATTTTATGCAGATGTGAGAAAGAGAGACCTTGAGTTTAATGTTAGTGATTTAGTCTAATTTAAAATCTTTCCCATAAAGGGAGTGAAGAGGTTTGGCAAGAAGGGAAAACTCATTCCCCGATATGTTGGTGCTTATATAATGTTAAACCATTTTGAGAAGGTAGCTTATGAGCTAGAGTTGCCTGCAGATTTGGCATCAGTCCATCAGGTGTTTTATGTTTCTTTGTTAAAGAAATGTATTGGCGACTCAGCTGTTGTTATTCCTTTAGAAAGTATAGGTGTTCAGGACAACCTTTCTTTTGAAAAAGTACCAGTTGAGATCCTTGACCGTCAGATTCATAGGTTGAGGAACAAAGAAGTTCCCTTGGTTAAAGTTCTATGGTGGAATTAGTTTGTTGAGGGGGCTACATGGGAAGCAGAAGCAGATATGCGTACCAAGTACCCTCATATTTTCTATGGAAACTCAACCTTAGCTGGATATAGTTTTCCTTAGGTTGACTCTTTCTTATTCTCAGTTCCAACTATATAATCATTCTCATGTTATTGCATACATTCATGAAATCAGTTCAGTTCATGTATCGTGTTTCAGACTCAGTTATGTATTCATGTCCCCAGTCATACATGTTCAGTATCTGACCGTAATAACCCGTACTATTCTTAGCTCTATTCAGCTTTCAATTGCATGCATAAGGGGCTTATGGCCTAAAAATTTAACTATATATTGGGGAATTAGTCATTTTTAAGGTCTCTAAACTATGAGGATTTTTAATTTGGTCTTCCCAATCTCGTGACATTGGTTTTTGAGTTACATCATATTCAAGGATGTAAGAAGTATGTCTTGGAAAAGATTTGGATTTTTTGGATGAGGTTTGGGGTATGTTTGGATCATAAAACTAGTGGGTCATCGTGAAAATCCTGCATCGCGTCCCGATTCCTATTCTCATGTAGACCGCATTGCGGCGAGTGAAATAAATGACCACGATAGGACCGCATCGAGTTAAGCTTGTCGCATCCAGTTTTGAATTTAAATGCCTGGGGGGAAATTAGGTATTTTCTCCCTCAACCTAATCATTCATAACAGGACTTGGGAATCTGTTAGGGCATACTTTTTCCCTTCTTCTCTACTTTTCCTCTCAAGAAAACCCTCTCCTTCCCCCAAGAACAAGAATTCAATTCCTTTTTCCCCAAGAAATCAATAATTCAAGTTTCCCAAGTTCAAGAATCTTCAACAAAGCATCAAGAATAGCATTTTCCTTTTAATTTAAAAGCTTAAGGTATGTAGGGTGTTCATTCATGGGTACTTTCACCCATGGAGCCTAAAAAACCTATTTTTAATTAAATAATGGATTTTTATACTATTATGGTATTTTATATTTCTTAAGATGGGTTTAATTCATATTTTCACGGTAATTTAAATTTAATTCAGCCAATGTACGGTTCCATGCAAGATTTTGAATTCCTCATGCTAAGAATTTGAGCTTTCTATGCTTTATTCAAGTGAATTCCTTGATAAATCCTAAATTTATGATTCTTAGAAAGCATTCCCTTGTTAAATTCATGATCCCCACAAGTTTGGTGAAATGTCTATGCTTTTGGGTTTTGAACCATGCTCCTTTAGTACAGTTTTTAAGTTTGTTATTACATTCAGTGATCATTCAGTGCTGGGGGTTATGAATATGCAATACCTACATGTTTTACATGATTTCTATATTTTCAAGTATGATTAAACTAAACTATGATTATTCCTATTTATTCAGTTATTATGATCATAATGAGCACTATTAGTCATGAAATCATGCTCAGTTAAACTCAGTCCAGTTTCAGTTCCAATGTCAGTTCAGTTGGGAGTAGGATTTAGCACTGAGCGAACCAAGGGATAGGCTCACCTGATAGTAAACGGTGTGACCCTTAGTAGTAATCACTGAGTTACAGAACTACGCAGCCAGTGTAGGTTAGAGATGTCTACCTGCCAGTTGGTTGACAAGATGTTCACCTTTCAATTGAGGGTGACACATATCTCATTAGTGCACCTATCAGCTAAGGGTGAGTCCTTAGTCCTTCAGGACACCAGTTTAGTGGATCCACACAACTAGTGTTAGTACCCATGGCACAGTACTGACACCCTTCTAACTGGGGTTATAGGTTGGACCCGGATTAGCTCAGATTGGGGCATGCCGGTTACATGATAACTCCTATAGTCTCAGTACTGTATTTAATGTATATTCAGTTCAGGTTGCTTGACCATAGAATACAGATTTATAGTTATTCAGTAATACAGATTTCAATCATTTATTTTATAGATTACTTGGTCTTGCATTCGAAGATATTACAGTTTTCATGCATTCATGCTCAATTATTTCATGTTGCTCAGTTAGTCCTTATCTCATGTTAGCAGTACCCCAGGCATTTCAGCTTGACCTCATCTCATATACCGATATATTTAAAGTACTGACTGCATACTCTTCTTTTCGCTATGTTATCTTATAACATAGGTTCAGAGGCTCAGTTTCCCGACTGTTGTTAGACAACCATCATTACTCAGCAGTTGTAGTGGTGAGTCCTCATCTATTGAGGACATATTATTTCTCATTCAGTACTTCAGCATTTTATTATGTTTAGTTAGTCAGAGTTAGTTGGGGGTCAATCCCATCAACTCCCCAATCAGTTAGAGGCTTTTCTGATAATCAGACAGTCAGTTAGACATTTATCTAGTTTATCAGTCTTTTCAGTATTATGAATTATTTTAAGTAGACAGTTGGATTTTGGTATTTCATCAGATGTTTCAGACTGGTGTTTGAACCATATTTTTAGTATTCAGATTAGTATTATATTCAGTAGTTTATCTTTCATACACATGAACTATTACTACTTTATTTAGTGGTCACAGCAGGTACCAACTCATTAGTTAAGTTATGGTCACTTGTAATCGTAAGCACCATTATCGCGACTAAAGGGTAGCCTCGGGTCGTGACATTGTCTCTGAGAAAATAGTGACTGATGTCTATGTGCTTGGTTCTCTTATGGTGGACTAGATTTTTGGCCATGCTCACTACATTTGTGTTGTCACAAAACAAGGGAACACATTTAGACATGATCCCAAAGTCTTTAAGTTGGTGCTTGATACAAAGCAGCTGAGCACAACATGAAGAAGTTGCTCATCTTTTGCTTTAGCTATAGATAAAGCCACTAAGGTTTTCTTTTAAATGCCCCATGAGATTAGGGAAGAGCCTAAGAAGTGAGTCATTCTTGAGGTGCTCTTTCTGTCAATAAGGTACCCTGCGTAGTCTGCATCAGTATATCCAACTAAATCAAAATTATCACCAACATGATAGAGCAGGACCAAGTCGGAAGTGTCTTTGAAATATCTCAAAATTCTTTTAGCAACCTTTAAGTGGGATTTTAGGACATGTCTGAAATCTTTTACACATCCCAACACGAAACACTATGTCAGGCTTGCTGGCTGTCAAGTAGAATAATGAATCAATAATTCCCCTGTACATAGTCTCATTTACTGAGGGACCAGGTTTCTTTGAATCCATCTTTGATGAGATTCTTATGGGAGTGTCAATGGGCTTGGCATCCTCTATGTGAAACCAATTTAATAGTTCTTTGATGTACTTTTGTCGCCCACTAATAGTACCATTTGCACTCTACTTGATCTGCAACCTAATGAAGAAGTTGAGCTCCCCTATCATAATCATATCAAACTCCCTACTCATCAACTTTGCAAATTCATCATATGGGGAACTGGTTGTAGCTCCAAATATGATGTCATCTATATACACTTGTTTAATTAATTGATATTTTCTACTGACTTTTAAGAATAGTATATTATCAATCTTTCCTCTCTTAAAACCATCTTCCAGTAGAAATTTAGAGAGTTTTTCATACATGTCCCTGGGGCTTACTTCAAACTATAGAGAGCCTTGTCAAATTTGAACACATGATATGGAAAATCAACATTCCCAAAATCTGGGGGTTGCTTCACATTTACCTCCTCTTTTAGAATTTTATTCAAGAATGCAATCTTTACATCTATCTTGAATAACTTAAATTCAATATAAGAGGTAAATGCTATAAGTATTTTGATATTTTCCATTCTAGCAATAGGTTCAAAGGGCGCATCATAATCTATCCCTTTTTCTTGATTATATCCTTGCACAACCAACCTTTCTTTGTTTCTGATAGTGTTTTCATGCTCATCTTCCTTGTTTCTATATTCTCCACCTGGTCTATACCTCATCTGGTCTCTATAACAGTTTTGTCAACAGGCCTGAGGACCAGGTGTCATACCTTACTTCTCTCAAACTGATGCAACTCTTCTTGCATGATATTTATCCAATTTATATCTTTTAGATCTTCTCTTATATTTTTGGGCTCAATTTTACACATAAATGTTGAGAAGGCACACAAGTTTCTAGCTCGATTTCTGATCTGCATTCCTGAGTCTAAAGGAGAAAGGAGATTATCAAGAGGATGAGAGTATTGATGCTTCTAGTTGGATCTTTGTTGAGGGGGTTGAGAGGGAAAGGTACCAGGTCCCTCTGAGGTACCTCCTTGAGGAGATTGATATTCTACAAAATTTGAGTTAAGGTAGTGATCCTTTTATAGGGATCGAGTTGAACCAGATTCCTGATGATCGAAAGAATCATTCTTGTCTTCATGAGCTAAACTAGGTCCTTGAGAATCCAACATCTTCTCCCTCTTCATCTGCTCTTTCATTACTAATCGAGTTTCCTGGATCTTGTATAAGTTCTTCAAAATCAACATCATCTTGAGCATACCCTTATCCTGAACTTCCAACTTCATCAAAAACCATATGCATACTCTCTTCTACGCAATAAGTTATTTTGTTATAAACTCTGTAGGCCTTGCTATTTGAGGAAGAACCAGTAAAATTCCCTTATCACTTTTTGGATCAAACTTTCCTAGATCCTTCTTCCCATTATTCAACATGAAATATTTGTACCCAAAAACTTTGAAATAACTCATATGTTTTCTCTTGGTTAAGAGCACATACGGGGTTTTCTCTAGAATAGATCTAATAAGGCATCTGTTAATCACATAGCAAGCAATAATAACAGTTTCAGCCCAAAATTTCTTATCTCTACATGTATCAATCAACATTGTTCGAGCAATATGCACCTGTGTTCTATTTTTTCTCTTTAAAACACCATTTTGTTGAGGTGTTCTAGGAGCAAAAAAATTATGATCAATCCCAAGCTCATTACAGAAATTATTGAATTTAGCATTTTCAAATTCTACATCATGGTTTAACTTGATCCCTGTAATCTTCTCATTGTACTTTATTTGTACTTGTTTTACAAAGGTTGCAAATATAGATAAGGTTGCTTGACAAAGATTGCAAATACAGATAAGATTTCTTATTTGTATTTCAAGAACACTGTCCATATAAACCTAGAATAATCATCAAACACAACCAAAATATATCTTTTTCCCCTCTAATTGCGATCTTGACTGGTCCACACAAGTCCATGTGCAGGAGTTCCAAAGGCCTTGAGGTACTTACTTGTTTCTTTAATTTACAGGAGGACCTGGTCTTCTTTTCTCTTACACATTCCTCACACACTTTGGTACCCACAAACTTCAACTTAGTCATACCTAGAACAAGGTCCCTAGACCAGCTTGTTCAGCAGAGAAGAACTCACATGCCCCAACCTTTTGGTCCATAACTCTGCAGCACTATTTTGATCACTAAGAAAGGTAAGATTCTTAGCAATACATGACCCCAAGTCTTGCCACATACATGTTTTTGCTCCTTTGGGGTATGAGAATGATTTCACCATTCTTAAGTAGCTATTTGGGATTGCTTATTTTCCAAAATAAACACTTATTTTGAGAAAAATACTTTTTTAAAAAAGAAGGGTGTTTTTGGAAAACTTGCAAAAGTGTTTTTAAAAATAAGAAGAAGCAGTTTTCTACTTCTGGGAAGAAGCAGAAAATTTCAGCTTTTCAAAAAAAGAAAAAAATTATGTTATATGATAAAAATATCCCTATCACACACACACACATACATATATATATATATATATATATATATATATATATATATATATATTTCTTATTAATTAATTAACATATCTTACAAGTTTGAATAATATTTGATTTTTAAAATCTTACATTTCATATTTATGACATAATTCTTTATGATTTACATATTGTTATTTTTATTTTCACTCATTTTGCTTAAATAAATTTGAAAATATCATTGATGATGATGACTAAAGAATAAATAATATTTTATTTTTTATTATTAATGATAAGAATTAATAGACGAATCACGTTACAAGATTGTATTTTGACAGCACATATAAATTTTTCTCGAATATTTAATTTTAAATAAATAATTCATGAAAAGTGACATATTTATTACAATGTAGTATGTATATATATGAATATGATGATTTCTTAGTCGTAGTAAATTTTGACACAGTAAAACTATATCCAAAAGAAAGATAACAAGTAACAGATAGAGTTTAATTGTAAATATTTATTATTATGTAGTATACGTATATGATTGTGGTTACTTAGTTTTAGAATTGACACAGTAAAAATATATCCAAAATAAATGTAACAAATAATAGATATAATCTCATTTAGATATTGGTAACATGTAGTGCATGAATATAGTATTTGCTCACTTTTAGTAAATTTTTGCATAGTAAAATGTATCCAAAAAATAAGGTAACAAAAATCAAATAGAATCTAATTTTAATTTTTTTTGACCTTTTCTTCAAAGTTTCTATTCATTTAACGAGTTTACCATACTGTACACCTTCTCCTTCAACTATAAGTACAAATAATATTTTTCATATATACATATACTCTACTACTCTCTAAAATATAAAGTCATTTCTATTATTAATAAGTTGATTTTTTGAATCAAGATTGCTTTCTCACTTTTAGGTATGCTTTTTTTTTTATAATTATCATGATATTACTAGATTTTTCATGTGCATATATATAAGAGAATATGTGATAATCTCGTTGTTTATGAAATTCTTAGATTTTGTTAAATTTTTATCTTGACAATAATAATTTTATTTCATTGTCTTGTGTAATCTTATTATTATTAATCATATATCTCTAATGCATATAAAATGAGTAATGTTGATGATACGCCAAAATTACACCTCTCTTGTGAGAGAGTAAGCGATCGTTGTCAAATATATAACCCAACTAGGTTGGAGTTGAATCCCGCATGGCATATGGTGCTAATCAAAACTATTTGTGATTTAACTGACTAATAGCTAGTAGTTTCCTCTAAATAGGGGGTTTTTATGAATCAATCTATCATTAACTTTTTAACTTGCTTTAGAAACTCAAAGTTAAGATTGCAGTATTTCAAATCAATGATATAGAGAAACTAGAGTTGTGATCACTATGATTATTAATCCTCATTGAATAATAGTTGTAGTGTTGGATTCTCGTGACTTCTGGAAAACACCAAATTATTATTATCGATAGCCCATCTAAGTGTTTCTCAACCTACCCAGATGTTGAGTTCCCCAATTCTCTCGAACTTAAGAAAACCTTCTATTCACACTGAGTTTATCTCGAGTTGATTAATCTTGTTACAACATTAATCATTAGATGGAAAATTAACCTTCCCAAATCCTCGTTGATAATTCACTACCTTTAGATGATTTCTCAGTTTGAGCAAACCAACATAAGGCTAGATCTATTGTTTGCAACTAATAGAAAACATTCATTACAAAGGAATTATCAAGATGTTCCAACAATCACTCGAATCTTATCCAACTATTAAATCAATATAGGAATAATCATAGATCCCACAACTCTAGCTGTGGGTTTTAGTTCCATATGAAATTAAAAGAGATAACAACAATTGAATCCATAATTCAAAGCAATTAAACTTAAAAAAGATGTAATCAAAGTTGATTCTCTTCCAAGTTCAAGCAGAATTTCCCTAAATTAAACCAAAGATTCAAAAATTGAATTTAAAATTAAGAGACATAAAGTGTAAAAACTGATGTTTTTAAATAAGTTCAAGATTGTTAATGAAACCCTAAAACTGCTATTTATATCCGTAGCCTTCATAATTTGAGATTTAAAATCCATATTTTTTGCCCCATAGCTGATGTCCGTGTCTGATGGCCTATCACGTAGTTGATGACCTATCAGACTAGGTCATCAACTATTTGCTCTAGTTCATGTTCTCTGTCTACAGCTGACGCCCATGTCTGATGGCCTATCATGTAGTTAATGACCTATTAGACGAGGTCGTCAACTATTTGCTCCAATTATTGCTTACTATTTTCAGCTGACGAACAACTGTGATAGCTTATCAGATAGTCGATGACCACCTGTGATGACCTATCAGATAGTTGATGACCTCTTGTGATGACCTATAAGATAGTTGATGACCTCCTGTGATGAACCATTAGATAGTTGACGACCAGCTGTGATAGCTTATCAGATGGTTGACGACTTATTAGAAAAGTTGTCAACTAACATCTTTCTATCTGTTTCAATCAAACATATCCTTCTTCACATGGTTTTCATAGGTTTTCTTGTAACTTGACTTTCCCTGCAAAATCACATGAAATACAATAAAAAAAACAATAGTTACTTAAGAACATACAATTATTCCAAGCTAAAAGCCTTAAATGTGCTAACACAAAGTGAGCACATCAACACCCTCAAGTTAAAACAATTGTTTGTCTCAAGCAACTACATAACACAATACTATGATGCTTAACCAAAAGAAGCGTAAGATATCTATGGCAGTCAATTATCAATTTTAGCTCAAAACACATTACCCTCTCCAGGTTCAATTACTTTAAACCCAACTATGTATATTAATGAAGATCAACAATATGACACCAAGGAATCAATTTATGGCATCTCATTAGCAACAAACAACCATGCATATATACAAGTTACACTACCCAAACAAGTAGGTAGCTAGCAATAAAACCTATGTACCCTTACAACAAAGAAGTCTCTCCTGACTCATATATGAAATCAAGTATGTCAATACGGGGACGGCCAAGAGACACTCACTCTTAGAAAGAAGTTCCAATCAATGTATGTCAAATACAATAAGCTTGCCTTTGTTTTCATTACCTAAGCTTTCAGAAAGTTAAGTTAGGGTAAGCATAGGATTTTTCTTTAGCTTGTAACACAGGCTTGGGGCTGGTCTGATACATAAGGATATTTAAAGTGACAAGCCTCTTGGTACTACACTAATTTTTGGGTTTTACTTATTAACCATTTTTTTAACCTTATTTCTCCCTTCTTTATTAAAGCATATTCAGGTTGGGTGTGGTCTTTTAGTCTTTCTTTTTCTCTTTTTCACAAATTTTCTTTTCTTTTTTTCTTTTTCTACCACACCCAGCCTTACTTTCTTTTCTCTTATTTTACCCTTCTTCGTACCCATTTTACATCACGCACCCCTATGATAGCCACCCTCAACTTAGGCAATTTTCCTAAGTTGAAGTGCACAATGTCCAAGGAGGACCAAGGTCAAAACAATTTCATTGTAATACAAATGGGAAGGTGATAGGTCTAACAAGAAAAATAGGCATACAGACTCAAAATTAGGATCAAGGTATATCATTCACACATGGAAAGTCATTTAGGCTAAAAGTGGACTAATATTTAAAAAATGGCCTATGATCCTTTCCTAACCACTATCCTACAACCTAGGAAAGACTAACCAAGGAAGTTCTGGATTCGGTACACAAAGGAAACTTGGTAGTATCTTATATACAAATTGCACAAAGGTACATCACAAGCTACTACCTATTTGGTCCATGCAATTAATAGAAATAATAATCATTTCCCTAATACGAATGCCATAAAAAGATTCACAATAGATACATATTAGACAGTTACAAAATAGACAATTGGAGAGGTATTTATCATTTATCCCAAAAATCAACCAAAAAATATGTCAAATGCCCTAGATACTTATTTTTCTCCTAGTTAACCACAAAAAATCACAAAATAAAACACAAGACACCTAAATATGCTGGTTCTATTAGGAAAAAGACTCCGGTAAAAAGAGACACGGCAATAAAAACACCAAGAGGACATCAAAACCCAAAAGTAGCCCCACCCTTAACTTAAAATCATACATTGTCCCCAATACATCAAACCAAAATAGGAGAGTTAGAAACATACCTATGGCACCATAGGTGCAGAGATTTGATGTCAATCAGATAATACGAATACAAACAACAAAATAACTTAGGTTGCCTCCCAAGCAGCACCTGATTTAACATCATAGTACGACTCGATCATCTTGACTACTCAAAGTTCATCAAAATACCTTATTAATACCTTTTTACTTCACTTGGTTGATTAAGAAAATGTTTTATTCCTAGTCCAGCTACTTTAAAGGCACTCATATCCTTTCTTTCTAGTTTAACCACACCAGCTAAGGTCTCCACAGAAGACCTATCCTCAACTAGTACATCTCGCTCATCTTCATAGAATACATCAATGATTGAGAAGACACTCATCTTTTTTTGTTATTTCATGGTTGATACACTTCAAAACTAACTTCTTTTTTGTTGAGCCTAAATTTCAACTCATTCAGCTCCATGTCAGCTAACACTCTCCCAGTTACTAAGAATGGCCTACCCAAAATTATGGGTACTTCAAAGTCCACTTCACAATTAAGAATTACAAAGTCGGCAGAAAAATATAAAATTGGCCACCTTTACAAGTACATCATGTAGAATCCCAATCATCCTTTTCACTGATCTATTCTCCATTAGAAGCCACATATTGGTGGGTGTAGGATCTCCTAAATCCAGTTTCTTGAAAACTACCAATGGCATAAGATTTATACTTTCCCCAGGATCACAAAGGGCCCTTTTTAAATTTAGCAATCTAATAGTACATGGGATAGTAAATGCTCAAGGATCAATTTTCTTCTTCCCAATAGATCTCGTAGAAATAACGCTAAAATGATAAAGATTTTCTACCATTTCATAACTTACAATCCTTTTCTTTGTCAACAGTTTTTTCATAAACTTAGCATATTTGAGCATCTGATCTTGTGCTTCAACTAAGGGCACATTCACTATCAATTGCTTCAACATAGCTATGAATTTGCTAAACTTTCCCTCATCTTTTTTCTTCTTTAATCACTATGGAAATGGGGGTGGTGTCCTTGGAATTCTAACTGGAGCAACCTCTACCTCTTTTCTTATGCCTTGCTCCACATCACTAACATGCTTCGGCTTAGTTGGTTGTTCTACATCTGCACTCTTCTTTTCTAAACCTCCCAAATCCATAGGCACCACTGGAGATGCAGCGACCATCTCCCCATCTATTTCAACCTAATTAATATGAGAGGATGCTCCCAAATATGGACTAGATAACATCTTACCACTCCTAGTGGTAATTGCTATACACAATCCATCACTCCTTGAATTATGAATTGTATTACTTGGTAGAGTCCTATTATTTTATTGGTTAAATGTTGTGGATAATTAGCTCATCTGCTATTCAAGTTACTTGATAGAATTCGAATGTGAGTCGACTAGCTGACTCATAGATGATAAGTCACTCTTCAGTTCTGTCACTCCTATATTAGTTGACTACACCCCTTTCAATAACTTTTCCATCATGTCTTCCATAGACATCTTACCCGAACTAGTAGCAGCAGTATCACAATTTTTGGGAGGCATATATAATCCACTTTTATTATTTTTATTCTTCTAATCTCCTTAATAGTTCCAACCTTAGATTCCTTGACCACCATCTCAAAACCCCCCTGGTTATGTAAATATTTAACCTTCTCCACAGTGTCTAATTCAGTTTCCTTACTATATGACCCCAAAACTTTAACCTTCTGTATATTAGCTAAAAGCAGGTGCTTTGAAAAAAAATCTATCTATGTCTTTAAATGGACTATATCTTGATCTTGCTCTTCCTCTCTTCTACATTGTTCAACTTTCATACCACTAAACACAGTGGTGTTTGCTACCTCTAAATCCCTGGTATGCCACGCTCTTCTCTGTTTAGTCATTCTATCAAGCATTTCCAAAGCTTTAGGAAAAGTAAGGTCCATAAATACTCTATCTGCAGCATTACCTACAGTCGGTTTTGTCATAAAATTCATAGCTTTATACAAAGTCTCCATAAGATATACATTAGTCATTTTGTTGTTGGGGCATTGCATCAACTTCTTTTTGAATCTCTCCCACGTATCATGAAGAGCTTCGGTTGGAAGCTGCCTGAAGTTACTTATCTCATCCCTCAATTATAATATTTTGGATGGTAGAAAGAACTTTTCTAGGAAATCTTTTTTCAACTGTCTCCAGTTTGTTATAGAATCAGGAGTTAACCCATTCAACCATAGTGTTGCCTTCCTAGACAGAGATAAAGAAAATAGTTGTAGATGGATTGTATTCTGCCCTACTCGTGGATTATCAAAAGATTTGCAAATAGTTATGAAATTCACTAGATGCATATTTAGATCATCACCCAAAAGTCCACCAAACAACCCTTTAAAATGAAGTAACTGAATCATAGTGCTTGTAATGTTGAACGTAGCTCCAGGTGCCAAAGGTGGAGGAATAATAGCTCCAGTAGCACCTATTCCATCTATCTCATACTCATTCTCTTTAAGATCAAATTGCACAGCTTGGCGGTATGGTCTCTCTCTGAATAGGCAATTTCTATTCACAGGTGCAGCTACAACCTCTGCACGTCTTTTATTGGCTGAATCAATCAAATCATCATCCCTCATGTCCTCATCATCTGGATTAAGGGCCTGCATTGGGTTATCTATATTCTGTTAATTTAATTGAGTATTAGCCAAAGCGGCTAATCTGGCTTCTTATTATTTTGCCATTCGTCGAATAAGATGAGGTTCATGGTTGAGAGGTAATAATGGTTCTCCTGACCTTCTGGTTTGTGGCATATACAACCTACAAATATAAAAAACAACAACTAAAAGTAAAACCAGGAAACTTAACCAAGAGTCAATTATCACAGATATACTCAATTGACAACTGTATTCCCCGACAACGACGCCAAAATTTGATACGCCCAAATTACATCTCTCTTATCATAGAGTAAGCAATCGTCATCAAATATATAATCCAACTAGGTTAGGGTTGAATCCCACACGGAATATGGTGTTAATCAAGGCTATTTGTTATTTGACTGACTAATAGCTAGTAGTTTCCTTCAAATGAGGGATTTTTATCTATCAATCTATCGTTAACTTTTTAACTTGCTTTAGAAACTCAAAGTTAAGGTTGCAATATTTCAAATCAATGATATAGAGAAACTAGATTTTTGATCACTATGATTATCAATCCTCATTGAATAATAGTTGTAGTATTGAATTCTCGTGACTTGTGGGAAATACCAAATTATTATTATCGATAGCCCATGTATGTGTTTCTCAACCCACCTAGATGTTGAATTCCCTAATTCTCTCGAACTTAGGAGAACCTTCTATTCATACTGATTTTATTTTGAGTTGATTAATCTTGTTACATCATTAATCATTTGATGAAAAATTAACTTTCCTAAATCTTCGTTGATAATTCACTACTTTTAGTTAATTTCTCAGTTCGACCAAACCAACATAAGTTTAGATCTATTGTTTGCAACCAATAAAAAACATTCATTACAAAGGAATTATCAAGATGTTCCCACAATCACTCGAATCTTATCCAACTATTAAATTAATATAGGAATAATCATAGATCTCATAACTCTAGTTGTGGGTTTTAGTTCCACATGAAATAGAAAATATAACAACAATTGAAACATAATTCAAAGAAATTAAACTTATAAAAGATGTATTTAAAGGTTAATTCTCTTCCAAGTTCAAGCAGAATTTCCCAAAACCAAACCAAAGATTCAAAAATTGAATTCAAAATTAAGAGACCCAAAGTGTAAAAACTGATGTTTTTGAATAAGTTTAAGATTGTCAATGAAACCCTAAAAATGCTATTTATATTCGTAAGCCTTCAGAATTTGAGATTTAAAATCCATATCTTTTTCCCCATAGATGACTCCCATGTTTGATGGCCTATCACGTAGTTGATGACCTATCAGACTAGGTTATCAACTATTTGCTCCAGTTCTTGTTCTCTATCTACAGCTGACGCCCATATCTGATGGCCTATCACATAGTTGATGACCTATCAGACCAGGTCGTCAAATATTAACTCAAATTATTACTCACTCCTTTCAGCTGACGACCAATTATGATAGCTTATCAGATAGTTGATGACCTCCTGTGATGACCCATCAGATAGTTGACGACCTTCTTTGATGACCTATCATATAGTTGATGACCTCTTGTGATGTACCATCAGATAGTTGATGGGCAGCTGTAATAGCATATTAAATGGTTGACGACTTATCAGACAAGTCGTCAACTAACATCTTCCTATCTATTTCAATCAAAAATATTCTTCTTGACATGGTTTTCATAGGTTTTCATGCAACTTGATTTTCCCTGCAAAATCACATGAAATACAATAAAAACAACAATAGCTACTTAAGAACATATAATTATTCCAAGATAAAAACCTTAAATTTGCTAACACAAAGCAAGCATATCAGTTGAGAAGTCTAAATGGAGTACAACAAATGTAGAGTTATTTTAAAATTTATGTGTGAATGAAGTTATCGCTGGAAATCACCCTGGCACTCACTTCAACAAAATTGGATGGACTAATTTGGTCACAAGATTTAATGCTAAGACTAAAAAAATTATGACAAAGTCAAATTGAAGAATAAATAGGATAATCTTAAAACCACTTGAAAAGAATGGGACACTTTAGTTTGAAAGAAAATTGGTTTAGGATGGGATAGCGAGAAGAAAATAATTCAAGAGAGTGTCGATAAGTTATTATGCTATTTTAGTCACTAATAACATATCTTATTTCTTCTTATCATTGTAGGAAAATCCAGATGTAGAAAAATTTAAGGAAAAAAGTTTACAATATCGAACTCAAATAGAGATACATTTTAAGGATGTTGTTGCTACTGGCAAATATGTGTGGGCACCATAATCTATAGTTTTACCAAATGGTATATAGGGGAGTAGATTGTTTTAATATGAGCATCCATTTGAGTTTGATACTCTAATAAATAATAAAAAATTTGTAACTTTTGATGGTTTAGAAGAACTAATTGAAGCTAAAAAAAAGTAACAGTAAGAGTGATACTAGAAGAAAAAGAAAGGTATCGACAGAAATCAAAAAAACTAATCTTAGTCAACAAATTAGTTCATCAATGGAGAAAATTGTTGACGCCATTGAATCACGCACTTCAACGGAGTCAAGAGAAACTTCACTTAGTATTAAGAGTGTAATGACTATAGTTCGCAATTTGTCTGATATGATTGTTGGCAGTGATTTATGATAAAAAATGAATAATTTACTTGTCAAACAATCAATGAGAGAAATATTCTTAGCACAAGAAGATGCAAAATTGCAATTGCAATGGTTGGAAAGGAAGACCATTGCAATTGCAATTTAAAACATATAATATTTTTTCTTTCAATTGAGTTTCTTTTAGCTATAAAAGTTTGTTTATTCAAATTATTTAGTTTTTATATTTCAATAATTTACACTATTATTCTATGAGCACTAAATAAACTATCAATTTACATTATTAAATTTAATAATATTTTTTTTACAGATATGCCATTTGCTAGAAATAGTGACGCATCTTATGATGGTATGTCTGATAATGAAGTTTTAATTAAAAATAATGATAGTAATGTTGTCTTTGATGCGATAATTTTCATCATCACTTTAGCAACAAAATACTTCATGAAGTTTTTCTAAAAGGTTCCATGCAAAATTTCTCTTCATACAGATTTTTATTTCATTAAAGAAGTACTTGAAGGACATGATCAATGATGTTACAAAATATTTAGAATGGAAAAATATATTTTTCTTGAGTTGTGCAAGACTTTAAATGAAAAATATTGATTGAAAGCAACAAGAAATATGATCATCAAGAAGATTATTGTTATTTTTTTAATGGTAGTAGGTCATGGTGTTGGAAATTGAGTGATCCAAGAAAGGTTTCAACATTGGGGAGAAACTGTTAGTAAACATTTTTACCATGTTTTATTTGCATGTTTGAAATTGGCTATGGATATTATTAAATCAAAAGATTCAACCTTTTATGATATACATCCTAAACTAAAAGAAGATAAAAGGTATTGGCCATTTTTTAAAAATTACATTGGAGCTATAGATGGAACACACGTATCGTGTATTGTCCCTTCAAAGGATCAAATTAAATACATTGGTAGAAAAGGTTTCACTTCTCAAAATGTTATGGTGGTATGTGTTTGGGACATATGTATCACATTTGTATGGCCTGGATGGAAAGGTACTGCACATGATGCTAGGATGTTTGATCAAGCGCTTAGAAGATCGGATCTTAACTTTCTTCATCCACCACTAGGTTAGTGATTTTAATATTTGTTTTATATTATTTTATAAATTAGATTATTTTTATATTAATTAATTAATTTTTCTTATATTGGAGTAGATAAATATTATTTAGTGGACTCGGGTTATCCAACATAGATTGGTTATTTAGAACCATATAAAGGGGAGCGTTATCATCTCCCTAATTTTAGACGTAATTCTAACTCCAGATATTCAAATAGGACTCAATTTATTTCACTCTAGTTTGAGATGTACAGTTGAAAGAACATTTGGAGTTTGGAAAAATAGATTTGCTCTCCTACATTCAATGCCATTTTTTAAATTTAACATTCAGTTCATCTTGTTACAACTACTATGGCTATACATAATTTCATACGACAATGCTCTACTATTGTTAAAGATTTTAAATATTATGCTAATGAAGACATAATCATAGAGATCGAAGAAGCAGACCAGCCTTTTGGTAAACCTTCAGAAATACAAGATAAATTTTCTACTATTATGGAGATATTATGTGATAAAATTAGGGATGAAATCGTTGAGAATTTTTGTGATGTAGGAAGGACTAATTATTTCTGTCATTAAATTTTTCATATGTAGTGATTTTATTTATGATGATTTTTATATTCAATTTTTTTTTTAAAGTAATATTTAAATTATTTAAGTAATATATCACTATTTAATATGTTTTGATGTATTTATGTATATAAATATTGGTTGGAAATTTTACAGTACGTACCTTTTAATTAAATAATAAAAAATTAATTAAAAATTGTAATAGATATTTAAAATAAATTTCCTCTATAAATTAATTTTAGTAATAAAAGTTTCTTGATAGATGTCTTTTTTGGTCATTTGTCTTAAAAAACACTTCTTGAAAAAGATTATTCAAACATAATTTGTTTATCAAAAGCAAATGCTTTTACCAAACAAAAATTGCTTTTTTTAAAAAAAAATACTTTTTTGAAAAGGCATTTTATAAAAGTACTTCTCAAATAAGCAGTTTTGTAATAGCAATCCCAAACGGGCTCTAAGACTTGGACTGTACACTTATCAGACATGAATTTCTCCTCATTTCGTTTGTAACAAATCTGAGACACACTCAACAGGCTATACTTGAGACCATCCACATAGTGCACATCTTTAATTATGTGGTTGAGATTTGTGCCAATCCTTCCAACACCTAGAATAAAACCCTTTTACCATCACCAAAGGAGATACTGCCTCTTTCATGGGTTTTGAGCAAGAATAAATCTTCAATTCTTTCAGTCATATATTTGGAGCAACCAGTATACATATACCAACGGTGGCTGCTTCTTCTTGCTCCATCCGGCAAACTTAAGTCATTTGTGAACCTTGGAAACCCATTGCAGATTGAGTTACCTGTAAGAAGACAAAAAATGATATTCTTCTTGGTCAAAAAAGGTAATTTTGTATTATGATTTTTTGATTTCAAAAAACTTATTCATCTTTCTTACAACAACGATTTTGGTTAGACAGATAGCTTTTATATGACCATTTCTGCCACAATGTAAGAACAGGAGATTGTCTTTCACAGAAACATATTTTCTACAATGGTTATATGGAGAATATTTCTTATAAAAGTCAATACCCACTCCATTATTTGATTATTGACCTGTGAGATTTAATAGAATTGAAAGGAGGTTTTCCATATGAGAGATTTTTCAAGTTCAACCTTGGTTCGAACTAGGTCCCTCTAAAGTTCTACGTTTCTCTCCAAAGAGATAGTCAGGTCTAGTTGGGCCCTTGTCAATTTCTCCTCAAGTTCAAATTAAATCCGGCTACCCTCACCTTTTCCCTTTTTATCAGACTTTGTTGTTTCTCTAAGTCTACATTCAACAAATTATTTTCAAAGGACATGTACTAATATCTTTCTTGTAACTCAGACATTTTTTCAAACATCTCAATTTTTCTATTGTATTCTCATCAATACATTCATTTAATAAGTCCTTTTCTTTGGTAAGATCATACACAGAGTTAATTAAAATAGTTGCAAAAGATTTCAACTCCTCAAGTATGTAATCCTTAAGATTATCTCTAATCTTAAGAATAGATACCTTGTCATCATCTTCATCTTCAGATTCTAACATCAGGGCAAAAAGAGTCATAAATTTAATCATCTTTTTCAATCACCATAATTGAAGAATCCTCTGGTCTTTTAGACTTCTCAAATTCACTGGAGGAATATCCTCAAGCCGCAAGTGCATGCTTTACAACTTTATCAGTTGTAGCTCTCCTGTTAAATCTTTCAGGACCCAGTCTTTCTTATTTTCTCTATCACTAATAGTCTTGATATACTCCTTGTATTCAACTTTGTGAAAATGACACTCTTAGATGAAATTGTAATAACCCTCTTGGTCATTTCCTCAATTTTCATGCATTTTTGGCATTTGATCCTTCCCACAGTGGCCATAATTCATTTATGACTTTTCTGAACTGTCGGTTTAATTATCAACAATTTATTTGAACTTTAGACTCATTTTTCTATTTTAGAGCTTTTGCTATTTAGAATGTAGTATCGAACCAAAGATGAACTCGAATGAGAATTCCAACAACGCCATCATCTTTGGAACATTGATTTTAGGCTAAGGGAACCCTTTGTTTAGGTCCCGGGGCTTCTGGACTCATTTTGGACAATTGGGTGGATTATCCAAAAAATGGAACGATAGGTCTGGGCTCTACACTTAGTCAAAGCAATCTCAAATGAAAGTTCTGATGGTTCTATTGATTTCAAAACTTCTAATATAGTATGGTAGCATAGTTTGTTTGTGCGCACGGGGTTCTGAACAAATCTTGAGCACTCAATCGAAGTCCATTTTGGACTTGGTAAAAATCTGGTGCATGGCACCTAATAGGTCCGCTTAAGCGCTTATTAGGCTGCTTTAGAGCTAAGAACTTCTATGACCATGGGCCATTTTAGTGCCCATGGCCCATTGGCAGTGGTGTGGTTTAGTGCTCAATGGCCGCTAAAGAAGTGCCCGCCTTAGCACCACTAGGGCCGCTTTAGAGGCACCGGCCACTTTCTACCAGATCACTTAAGTGATCGTGTTGTTGCTTTACCGATAGACACTTTAGCGCCCAGGTGTCCTTTTTAACGACTCTTGCACCCTTTTATCTCCTTTTCTCTACCCAACTTTCTACCATTCCTTCCACTATTTTCATACCAAGTTGAGAGCTCGAAGAGAGGAAAAAGTGGGAAATCATCCACATAAGTTAAGGTAAGCTAACCTAAATCTTCTTGGTTATTTCCCATTAATTTTTCCTTAAGTTTCTATCCTAATTCATGGTGAAATTCTTAGAAATTAGGTCTTGAATTGCTAAATTTTGAGGGTTGATTTGATACTCGATTTAATCCCCGTTTGTTCTCAACTTTTGAGAACACATTTCTTTTCCTTCGAGGTAACTTATGACGAGTTCAATTTTGGATTTTTTTGCTAGCCCTGTGGGCTCATTGTTGATCCAAAATTTGATCCAATCCTTAATATAGCAATACTGGTCTCGTTTTACTCCTAACATCATGTAGATTATTATTTTGATATCATGATGGCATTTTGGGATCATGGATTAAAATAGACGATTCGTGAACGAATCAAGGGTTGTTGTTCGGCATCAAGGAAGGCTTTTGTTTACCCTTCTTCTTGAGATAGTGTTTTACATATGTTGCATGCTAGATAGGGATGTTAGGATATGATTATGGGTAGAACACTGTGTCTTAGCCTAAATTAAGAATTTGGGGCTTATAAGGGCAATTGATTGTTAAGGTGAAATACTTATTATACTTCTATGATCTTATTACCTTAGGTTTCTAGCATGTCAGGTATATTTGAGACTAATAAGCCTATAATATAATTTTTTAACACGTTAATCGATGGATTGTGATGATTTTTTCTTAATTATAATGCTATGGCTATGTTGAAGATATATTATTAGGCCTAAGGCCATGTTTATGGTATTGGTTGGATTTTGGAAAGTGTTTTATCCTTGAAAGGGAAGTGGCTATAGTTTATAGCCATATTGATGGTTATAATCCTACTGTTTGGATACTAGTGATGATATGCATAAATTTGGTATATTCATGACCACCAAGATAGTAAATGGTATGATTCAACTAAAAATATGGTTTTATTAATGTTTTTTCTAAAAAGAGAATTATTCTCACTTTTCACTTTTAAGATGAATTCTTCCATAATGGAAATCGTACCATCTTAATGAATAACTTATGTTCCTTTAAGAATGAAAATTATGTTTTATAGATTTGATACGGGTTACATTTCAATCCACAATTTTGCTACTACTATTTACCTCATTAGTGAGAGATTCCAACCTTTTTTCACACTTTTATAATGATTTATTCCCAGAGTTCACTCCGAGCAATGGATTTACAGATTTACACTCTTTTAGCCACGGTTCTAGCCTGTGCATTTCATGCCTCAAATATCACAATGACTTCAAGCTTTGTCACTACCACAAGTAGCTCATTCCACTTGGGCTAAGTTATTCTTACTACACCCCTCATTATAAAATGCAATATCTAAGGATGCACTAGACTTTAAAGAGAAACCAAGTAACAATAACCAATACTCTAAAAGTGACTCACTTTTCATATAAACTAAGCTATACTCCATTTGCCTCATTGCTCAGGAGATGACAAAATCACCTACTCAACTCGTTCACATGCCTCCTCACAAGAAAGAAAATTCCACACACCAAGCTACCAAATAAGCAACAAGGAATTTAAGTGCAAAAACTCTCTCAGTCATAAAATAACTATCTATGTCAACAAGTGTCATACCATATACTTGACCCTATTTTCAATCGCCACTACAAAGAAAGTAAATGGTTGAAGATCTCAAAGGACTTTTTGAGCTTGTAATGTAGGTTCGGCTTTGGGTAGGATATCATTTGGGAACAACATGGCTACACCCTTCCTTTAACATCTATATCACACTATTTAATCCACTTTTTTTTACTATGGGCCACTCTGCTTTGATTTTTTCTCTTTTTATATGCCTACTTTTTGCTTCCTTTGTTCAACCATTTTCTTTTATTTCTTTTTCTTGCAATTTTCATGTTATTCTTTCCTTTGTTTGACCCTTTCTGTTTCTATTCATCTGTTTTCAATGCTTAAGCACTTAGGCATTTCACTTACAACTTCGTGGCCCCATACTTATTTCCATTAATCTTTACTACCCCAACTTAGGCCTTTAGCCTCAGGTTGCATTTTCAAGTTCAATGAGGGTGTATTATTCAAAAAAAGGATAAAATGAATGGTTCCTGGCTTGTAATGTATTTGCCAAAGAAAGGTCTAAAGGCTCAAAGTGAGTAACTAGGGATTATGTTTATGCATGGGTAGGCCTTTTAGGTTAAAGTGGTTTTCCAATGTCACAAAGATGGCCTAAGATTATTTCTCCAACCAAATATAATTAAAATTAGCTTAGAAAGACTAATGGGGCAAGATCTAGATAACACAAGTATACAAGAGACGAATGAAAAAGGCTCACCACACATGGAGTGCAAAATTTGCCAAGGAGGCTTAATTTCCCTCCCGTTAGAGACAAAATTAGAGTATCTATCACTATTAATAAGTCAAACATTTGTGGAGTCACAAAAACAGAAAGAGTTTTGTTACAAAGTTTCTCATGTCCATACCCTTGATTTTTGAAATTTTTTTAGATAGAGGGGGTTGTTAGTTTTGCATTCAGACCGTGCTCAATTTGCTAACTTACGGCTATAACAAAAACCTTAGCCTCACATTTTGGCTCAATATGGGCAAACTAACCATATGGCTACTCAGACTTCACCAATGGTGCATAATGGAATGCCAAATTTACAATGCACAGGTACTCAGACTTTCCTTGCATTAATGACTTAGATGCCATGGGTACTTTGAATTCCCCTGCATCTATGGATCAAAACCCAAACACAACACTTTACCTTTAAGAATGTCTTCACTCAATATATCATAGAGCAAGGCTTGTCATGCATCATCATAATCAAAATAAAACTAAAGTAAAAAGGAAAAACAAAAAATAAAACTACATGATAATCCATGAAAACGTAGGCACCATCAAAGTACCGAGATGTAGCATCCAAAAACAAAAATAAAACATCATCCAAAATAAAAATATCCAGGAACTTATAGAAATAATACAAATCCGCAGGCACCCAACTAAAAGGAAAGCAGTGTCCTCGTTGCATGTGCAATAAAGCAAGGGTAAAAGGGGTCTCCTTGAATCTATATCGAGAGTTTTCCTCTCCTGCTGACTCTGCACCATCACCACCGGCATCATCAGCTGACTAATCTGTAGGTGCCTTGTCATCAAACTCCAACATAGGCGAAGGTAGTTGATAATTGGGTTTGAGCACCTTGAAGATGCCCTTTACCCTTTTTCCATAACTTTCTAAAGAATTTATCTCTCTTCACCATCTTCTCGTATGACTCCCTAAGGTGATGCAGCTAAGGCTAAATAATCTCTCTCAAATATGGCAACTATAGCTCCTTGCTTCTTCTGCTCCTCTTGGTATATCTCAAAATCTGACTGAGCTACATATGAATGGGGAGCGGCGGAGGGGTCCTCCGGTCCCTGAGGCAATCTAGATAATAACTCTCTAACCAGCCGCATCTGATCTGAGATTTCATTGAAAGGGTTAGATTACAAAAGTCTACAAGATTCTGTGTTCTCCTAGGTCTA
Source organism: Capsicum annuum (assembly GCF_002878395.1). NCBI lineage: Eukaryota > Viridiplantae > Streptophyta > Magnoliopsida > Solanales > Solanaceae > Capsicum > Capsicum annuum. The sequence goes on along the minus strand of NC_061120.1, from coordinate 113,602,861 downwards.
CTTGCCTAAGTCCACCTTCTTTTTCTCGCTCGGACCATAGGCACCCTTACCCTAGAATTTGAGTGAAAAGATGTGGGGTCCTGGGTGCACGCAGGTATCTACAGTATACTTCTCTACCCCTGCCCTTTTGCAAAGCTTAGTAATAAGGGAAAGAAAGAGAAAAGTATACCTTCCTAGCTCTTGAAGTACCGCCACTCTGAGAGCACAATCTCGCCCACATTCAGAGTAATGCTAGAGAGAATGCAGCCAGCATCCATGCTCGCAAATCTATGACAATAGTCATGTGAGTGCATGGAGATACTCTGCTATAGATAATATTTAACCAAATCCTGGCCTCAGTTGTGCTTAGTGGTGGCCCAGAGAACTTCTTTTCCCAAACATAATATATTTGCCATCCAAGTCCCTAACTTGTATGCTTTTGCTTGCAACTACCCCATGTTAACATCTGGGAGCCCACATATCTCATTAATTCGCTCTGCTCTGAAGTTCACTTGCTTACCTCAAATTTTCATCACTGGGTTTGTGAGATAAACTATGCTAAGAATCATGTACAACTCACGTACCCAATACTCATTGGCATAGTAGGGGTCTGGGGCCAAACACATCCATGCGATATCAGTGAGTCGAGCATGGAATACTGGGAGCTTCTCCTCTACTTTATCAAGGCTAATACCCATTTTTGGGAGTAATTTTGTCCTATGTATATCACTGTAGTGGAGGTTTTGGCATTTGGTGGCCATGAGCCTAATGTTGTCAAAGTTTTCCATCTTTGTGGCTTAGAATCTGTAAGTATTATAATCCAGACCATCATTTAGCATTATCACACCAAAATCATGCTAGATTAATCAAATAAACTCATGTGGTGGTGTTATAGTAGGTTCTGGGGTGAGAAATAGATGTGCAAAAGTTTGGGTTGCTATGGACGATAGCCCTTAGGTATGTCAATCGTAGAGAAATGACTGTGATTACGGTGCTGCGACTGTAGTCATCATGACTGCAATCGCGATACCTATGACCATGGTCGATAGTTCTACACATCACTCAAAACATATGATTTAACCTCAATTTTGTGTTCCAACTAGGCACATAAATATAGTGATCAAAGATTCTAAGCCTAGAAAGCCTGATTATAACCCCAAACTTAAAAAAATTAACACTAAATTCATTGGGGCATTGAATCAAACACATGGTGTACACGTTAATTTCAATAATTTCAGGCCTAAATCAAGGTACTCAAGACTTCCCCATGGGTGTGTACACCATCTACAACAGCTAGCCACCACAAAACTCATAAACAAGCATAGATCTTGTGTTAAAAATACTATTTTAGGCCTTTCCCTAAACTACAAGTTCTAAACATAAAATTACATCAAAAATAAGAGAGTTGATACAACATACCAAATGGGATGATGCAAAGAGATTGAAATGCACACTTGGATGCTCTACACAATGGTAAAAATGGAGAGAATTTAAAGAAGGGTGCGTGTGAAGAAATGGAAGTCAGATGGTCATTCAAGCTAATCGACCATGATCATAGTCCTAGTTCCGTGATCATGGGTGTGCAGCCTCCGCAATCGGAGAGGCATTGGCCATGATCGCAGTAACTGTGACCAAAATTTAGGTCTTCTGCACTCCTCTGTTCAGTCCAAATATTCTAATTTCATAGTTTCCTTTTTCAATTTCAATCAAAATTCCTCATAGCACTACCTTTTCATGGATTATGCATAACTTTGTGAAAAAATAAAATCTACTTTATCATGCATAAAACAAAAGGATATGGGCCTCTTTACGTGGCTTGATGGGGTGCGTCTCATCGAGCACTTAGTTTAACATCTTACCACGCGCCTCCTCCACTTCCATGGCAACGACGCTAATTTTTTATAATGCTCAACATACGCATCAATTTAAGTGTAAGGCGGTCATCGTCAATACATTTACCAAACATTGGAGTCAGGGTTAAATCCATGAGGAATAATGTTAGTGGCAACTAAATTAGTTTGAAATGATAAATTCTAACTAAATTCAAACCAATAAAAAAAGGATAAAAATGGGGGAGGGGTTGAAAGATGTCACACTTAATATTTCTTTTTAGATTTTTTGAGTATAAATTTGGGGCTACGTATACTTAGAGTCTAACCAAATAGGCATGGATCTTGGGATTATGCTTTCCTAGGAGCAAAATATGTATGGAGACATGATAGTTCGATGCATGTTCTAATTGATGTTGATGTGGTAGGCTAGGTTGTAAGTCCTTGAAGTGAGTTTGTCAATATAGCCTTAAAGACTTAACTCATTGGCTCTTTCGAGTACCTTATGAGTGTGCCAAATAAATTCACCCAATACCTTAATTAGGCATCCCTATTTCTAGGATGATACCCAATAAATAGTCAACTTCACAATCACTCCTATATCTAAGATAGTAAAAATTTAGCAAACTATGCCAACAATTGTCTACTATTATTTTGGTTCCCACATCCCTCTTTCAAGGATGATGTGGGTTCCTAATGTTCACCCAAAACCTTATTTCAAAGATAGATTGAGCTTTCAAGAGTTTGGGATTTTTACCCATAACCCTATTTGAGTATTTGAGGGTTTCACCCATAAATCCCAACCAATTTACTCAAGAAATAATAAAACCCATCAATAAACACCTTAACATACGCACAAATAAATCACAACCCATATACAATTACACCCTATTCTAGCATAATCCCAAGAGGAAAAACTAGCTACTCATAAGATAAATAAGTAAATATTTTACCCAAAATCTCCATTGATTTGATTTGAGAAAATCTAAGTGGATGTTACTTCAAACTATGAGATCTAAGAAATATTCAATGGGAGTTCTCTAATTCTTCACTTGGAAGTGACTCAAAAATATTCTTCACTAAAAATTTATACAATATTTTCTTCTTTAAGAATGAATGTTGCAACTCTAGAACAATGTCTAAAAATTGAGGAAGATGGAATATAATGAATTGGTAGGGTTTGAGTCTTCCTTTTTGTCAAATTTGGGATCAGGCATGTGCATTTATATTTATGTCCCTAGGCTATATTTTTTGCTAGACCACGATTGCATAGGCTTGGCTGAGACCTCGGTAGGTTGACCTTATTGACTGACCACGATCGCGGTCCTCAGACCGCGACCGCGGTAACTGAGGCCATGTCTACTCTACGTCTTCAGTTGTACTTTCTTGCTTTCTTTTGATCCTTTTTAGCTCCAATTCATATCTTTCCATCTCATCAACAATGTGCCTGCAAAATACGGATATTAGTGTTCAATCACAAGTATGTCTCATTTATTCATTCAAAACATGGTAATGTGCAAGAATGTTGAGTGCAAATGAGTGGTAAAATCACCACTCATCAGTCCTCGAGAGAAGAAAGAGGTCTTGGCTGATTTAAACAATCTTAATGAGTAACTTGAGTTGTTCTTAAAGGAATTTGATCATACAAAACTATATCTTGGGGATTTCTTAAAACTATTTAATTTTATTTTTTAATCATCAAGATATTTATGAATCAAGTAAATTTCAATTTTATATGCTTTGATTTCTATTTGATAGTTTCATAATTTCTCTTTGAGTTTTGGTTTAAATCATACTTCAAAACTTTTCTTCTCTTGAGTGATTTTATTATATTTATCTATAACTTTTTGAAGCTCGTCAGTTATTATATCTAAATTAGATTCAGGAATACTACAGTTATGACAATTGTGTGGTCTTACCTTGCTAGACTAACCTGTTTCCATGAAGCACATATTGGCAGCCCTATTTCTTCTTTAGTTTCATATTCATCACTCCAGGCTCAAAAATTTTAATTCTTCTTGGATTTTCTTCTTTTTAGTTTAGGGAAGTTTTGTTTGAAGTGGCCAGGCCTTCCATAGTAGTAGTAACGATATTTGTTTCTACTAGAGTCATTAGTTTTGGCTCCTTAGGATCTTTGTTGTCTTTATCTCATGATCTGCCTTACTCCATGGTTAATGAGGGCCATTCCTTCACAATTATCCTTTTCCAGAATTTTTTCTTATTTAGTTGGAGCAGCGTTGAATGCTATAGGTTTCTTCTTTTCCTCCTTGTGATACCTGTTGATGTAATTTCTTTCATATGCAATTAGTTTACCTCGCATTTCATTATATATTATGTTGTGTAGATCTCCGTCTTCCAGAATAGCAGTCTTGGTTCCTAAATATTTGGATGACATCGTACCAGCTTATGGACTTACAGGCTATGTGGATAGATCATCTCCAGTGATTTTAGTTTGCATATGATCTTACTGAATCTGACAAACATTGTTTCAATGTTCTCATTATCTTCCATTTTGAAAAGCTCATATTCATTGACTAGGAAAACGATCATTGACTTTGGTGGTTCTTTCGTAGGTTACCTCCAATTTGTCCCACATTTCTTTTATGGTTTCACAAGTTAATATCTTATCATATTCTTCTCCACTAACTGCACATAGAAGTAAGCTTATAGCACGTGCATTAGTTTGGCTTATCTCTTGTTGTTCCTTGGTGACCTCAAAACTTTCAAGGTCTTCTCTGTCGACACTATTGGATTCTTGGTCCTTGTCATTTTGCTTTTTTTTAAGTCTTGGAATTGTATTTGGACCCTTCTTGATGATGACCCGGGCTTGGAAGTCATTTGATTGGATAAAGATTCTGAATCTATTTTTCCAGTATGAGTGTTGTTGTCCATTGAAGTTGGAGGTCTTATGGAGAAGTGACCATCTTGAAGAAAAGCACCAGGAACTTGATAATTTTCCATTTGATCTTTGCTCACTTATGGTTAAGCAATGCTGTTGGTGAGACCTACTCTGATACCAATTAAAATTCAAGAGGGGGGGATTAAAAATTTTTTGCGAGTCAACTACTGACTCTTCACAGTCGACTCAGTTGCAGATCAGTACACTTCATAAGACAGATTAGATGTAAAACAATTAAGAAAATAAATAATCAAACATAAAGTATAGATACTGAGATTTATCTTGGTTTGAAACACCAATGTCTTGCCTACATCCACTCCTTTTGGGTTTCAAAGTTTCCTTAGATCGTTCAATGTCGGCTCGAGTACAATGATGAGAAATAAATTATGAAAACATATTTTGTTCTTCAGATCTTATGACACAGCTTCAATTGATGTTACAAAGTTGATTCGATCCTACTCTTTATCTAACAATTGTAAACTAAAAGTTACAAAGGCTTGTGAGACTTAGATTGAGACACTTTGGTATTCTTCTTTGAAGTTGTGTAACCCATGCCCATCTTCAGTCTTCTTCTTTTATATTCGTCGGCTTCTACTCTTCATAAGGAAACCTAAGAGATTTCTTCTCAATCAAGGATTTGAATTAATTTCTTGATTGAGGAATGTAGTCGTATGATATGTCCATAACAAATAGGTCTATATATGGATTTTATTCATGTCCCTATCAGATATGTTCATGATTTTTTCATCTTTTTACTTTATTATAATTAACCTGATTTGCTCTGATTCTCAGGATTGAGATCTTCGTGATTAATCTGATTTGCTGTAATTATTGGAACTGAGATTCTCCTTCCATTTGTTCTTATGTTTATTGATTTGCTTTGATGCCGTTGATTATGATTTGATGTCCTTCCATTCCTACAACCGAATTCCTTACTTGTTTCTCTTATCCTTCCATCACTAGTAGTATTCTAATATTCTTCATGAATTTACTCATATCCTGTAAAGATTCACTCGTTAGTTTGTAATTATTAAAACATAAATTTTGGAGGTTAAAAATCTCCCCCTTTTTGATAATGACAAACGTTAAACATCAATTAACTTATCTGTTAAAATGCCCGGCTTGCTCGCCCTGTCTTTCTTCCTTGGTGGCTGTAGTCGACTTCTGTGATATGGTAGTCAACTAGCTTTCTCTATCTTGTTGAATGATATGATATCATCCTCTCCCCCTTTGACATAATCAAAAATACTAGAGCAAATACAAAACAAAGCAGAAACTAAACACAAAAACAAGGAGTAGAAACCAATCAAAGACAAAACTAAGAGTATGGGACATGCAAAATTATACTAGGAAGTAGCATCAAAAAAATGTTGGAGCAAGAGTGAGTAGTTTCTTGATACAACCTAGAGTACGAGAAGGTATAAACCCCCTTTTAAATGAGATAAAAGAGTTCAGCATCGTTTGGCTAGGAAATAGGTAAGGGTGTTGTGCATGTTTGAGTAGAAACAGTCATAGGATTTCTCTATACTCTTGGTGAAGTTGGAATAACAGTTTTGAATAGAGGTTACAATCTCATTGGAGCAAGAGAAAGACTCAGTGTTGATGGAATCATCCTGGGAGAACATTTTGTTGAACATTTTTACCCCTTCTTGTTGAAACCATCAAGAGAGAGTCATACTTTGCCTATGCTAGTACCCGACTCCTTGCTCAGCTGTCGTAGCTTGGTAGTCAACTTCTTGATGCTGGCTATTCCTTCATCAATGGTGGTGACTCTTCCCTTGTGTTCTTCAATCTCCTTATCTGCACATATTATAGAATTAGACACAGATTTACTTACCTTGGAAGTGTCAAGCTAGGTTTTGACAAAATCCTTTTTGCATTATTCTTTTTCGATTGGAACATAGCCCATGTTTGAGAAGTTGTTTCATTCATAGGTGGTAGGGAATTCTACTGATAGTAAATCTTGAGAGGTAAATTCCATAGTGAAGAAGAATCTGAGTGATGAGCAGAGCGTAAGTCAAACTGGCTAAGTCATTAGAGTCAGCTGAACTTTCCACGTATATTCACGAATCCAGGAACTCTAGTTGATTTGTATTTCTTAATCAGGCAGTAGAGAACAAACAAACTTTGCATGTTATATTACTAAGAGATCATTTTTGGGGAATCAAGGTGGTTGCAATGATGTGGGCCAAGATTTTATTTCAAAAGTTGAGAGACAGAGGACCAAAGATGGGGCTATTTGAGTCAAGATCTAAGAGTACCTTCTTTGCTTCGACAAAACTAACTTCAAAATTCTTTGTCTAGGTGTCATTAATGAAAGGGACAATACCTGAGAATTTGGTATCAAATACTTTCTCAAATAGAAATTCATTGAGAAATATACGTGTACCCAAAACCAGGGTTTCCAGCTCTTCATTTATAGAGGAATGATGAAGGTTACTACTATTTATTTTTGATAGAAACAAGATATGCATAAGTTCAAATCAGCATCGATTTTGAAGCACTTTATGCAAAATTCCCAATTTGTTTCTAAATCCAGAAGCTTTATGGTGGTGTATCTAAGTCTTGGGCTTTGAGAAAGTGGCCAATATTGCAATAGGATTCCATTAGGTGAGAGCTATTGATGACTCAACCAAAAATAATAGAGTGATTCTTAAAGGTCAGATACTTTTCTTTATGAATAAGTGTCGAGAACTTATGCATGCCCACTTGAGGAAGAGAATCCAAAGGAGAGGACCATCGTTTGTTATAGGACAACAAAGGGCTTGAAGTGGTTTATATTTTGGACACAATTGACTGGAACGAGTGAGAAGAGACTTTTTCTGAGGATTTAGAGAGAAAAACGGGGTCAAAGTTGAAGGAACTTTAGTTTGGAGTGGTTTTGGTGAGATTAGCCATTGAACGGGTTTTTGTCATGGTAGCGAAAATGGGGATGGATGAGTATAAAAGGTGTGGAGAATAAGGTGAAAAAATAGAGTTGAGAAAAAAATACAGGGGTTAGGGTTGGATATGAAAGGGCAGAGGAGTGTTGGAAAGTAAGAGGGTTCAGAGATGGTAATGATCATGGAAGAGAAAAATGTGGCACCTAAAGAAGGAGATTTGAAAGGAAAGGACATGGAGTCAGAGAGTAGTTGATGATTTTTGTGACAAAACTAGGATTTTTTGAAATCCTTAGAGATTTGGTAAAATATATAGCACCAAGTTTTTCTTAAAACAAAATCTTTCAAAAAATATTATACGAAAATTTTCTTTTAGAACACAAAATCTTTCCTAATGAAGATAAAAACATACAAAAAATCTACAAGCTGATTTTCAGAGTCAGTAAAATAAAATCACCATGCACTACCAAATTTCAAATAAAATGATTCTTTAGTATATATGAAAAAACAAAGATCACTGAAGTTGTTACACATGTTGGGCATGGATTTATAAGACACATTAAAAACAAGTAGATGACACATAAATCACAAGAATTCTCATTAGCTATGTATTTAGCTTCAGTTTGTTGGCGAGTCAACAGAGGTTTGCTTCTTGCTGAGCCATGGACTTAGGGCATCACCCATACAACAAAAACTTTCATCATAATAGAAAAATTCTAACAAAAAGATGTTAGAACTATCAGGAATAATATTATCAACATAAAATTGTACAAGAAGAAGATTTGAATCAATTTCTGTAAGGTCATAATTGTATCAATTTTACCTTTTTGAAAAATTTCATTTATTAAGAAAGTACTCAACTCTCATACTAAGCTTTTGGAGCTTGTTTGAGGTCGCAAAGTGCTTTTTGTAATTTGAAAATATAATTTGGACATGACGAATCTTCAAATCCGGGGGGTGGTTTTACAAAAACTTCCTCATGGATAAATCCATTTATGAAGGCACTTTTTACGTCCATTTGATACAACTCGAAATATTTGAAAGTCGCAAAAGCTAATAAAATCCATATTGACTCCAACCTTGCCACTACAGAAAAGGTGTCGTCATAATCAATACCTTATTCCAGGGACTAGCCTTAAGCTACAAGTCTAGCTTTATTTCTGATAACCTTACCTTTTTCATTCAACTTATTTCTGTAGACCTACCTGATTCCATATTATGGAAGTCGACTCTGGGGGAGGTATAGTTGACTTGTCTTGTGATGACTCAAAGATTGTGTTGTCACTTTCTTTAGTTTGTAGCTTACACACTCTTTCTTCATTGGCACTCAAACTCGTAGGTAAGTGATTAGATTCATCAAATACAATATTCATAGGTTCCTCAACACACAAAGTTCTTTTATTAAAGGACCTGTAAGCACGACTAGTGGGAGAGTACCCAAGAAAAATACCTTTATCACTTCATTGATCAAATTTTTCCAAGTTATTCTTACTATTATTTTGAATAAAACATTTGCAGCAAAAAGGATGGAAATAACTAATGTTAGGCTTCTTTCCTTTTCAAAGTTCTAAAGATATTTTCTTTAGAATAGGTCTGATCAGGCACCTATTGATGACGTGACATGCGATGCTTACTGCTTCTGCTCAATAATGATCCAAGAGATTATATTTTAACATCAAGGTCCTGGTAGTTTCCTGAAAAGACTGATTCTTTCTCTTTACTACACCATTCTTGGCGTTCACCAATAAGAGAGACACCATTGTTGTCATGTTTGATGGACCTGTTTTCAGTTTGAAGGAAATTCCAAACCCATCGTTACATAGTTGACTGATGCTGAGTGAGTTATACTTTACTTTGTCTACTAGATATTTAATAGATTCATATGAGAAGCTGAGCTTTACTGAGCCAACTCTGGTGACGTTGTCTCTGGCTTTGTCACTGAATTTGACTGATCCTCCACCTTTATTTTTTAACACAGAAGAACTTTCTTTCTTTTCGGTCATGTATCTGGAACATCCGCCATCAAGGACCCTTATTTTCTTTTTAGGGTTTTTGCGGAGATATTCCTACAAACAAGAAGATTAATTCTGCTTAGGTACCCAAGTGTTCTTGGATCCTTGTGGATTAGAGGTTCTTTCTTTAGGCTTTCAAACCCACGTGCTGCCAGGCTTGTGCCTGCAGTTGTAGGATTTGTGCTCTTTCTTTCTATAGTCAAAACAGACATGTCCTTGAGAGGAGAAAAAGGTCTTGGCTGATTTAACCAATACAGATGAGGAACTTGAGTTGTTTTTAAAGGAATTATATCTTAAAAATTTGTGGATTGGGGATTTCTTAAAATTGTTTAATTTTATTTTTACATCATTGAGCTTTTCATGAAGCAAGTCAATTTAAATTTGACATGCTTCAATTTTTATTTGATAGTTTCTTCATTTCTCTTTGACTTTTTATTTAAATCATACTTCATAACTTTTATTCTCTTAAGTGAGTTTATTATATTCATCTATGACTTTTTTAAGCTCGTTGGTTATCATATCTAAATTAGATTCAAGAATATTACAATTATGACAGTCGTGTGTTCTTACCTCGCTAGACTCACCCGTTGCCATGAAGCACATATTGGCAGCCTCTACTTCTTCTTTAGTTTTATCTGCATCACTCCAGGCTCTAAAATTTTGATTCTTTCTTAATGTTCTTCTCTTTAGTTCAGGGCAGTTTTATTTGAAGTGGCCAGTCCTTCCACAGTAGCAACAATCATCGTTTCTAGTGGTTATTATTTTTGGCTTCTTGGAATCTTTGTTGTCTCTATCTCATGATCTACCTTACTCCACGGCTAATGAGGGCCATTCCTCCGCTAGTATCTTCCAAAATGTCCTCTTCTTCAATTAGAGCAGCGTTGAAGGCTATTGGTTTTTTCTTTTCCTCCTTGTGGTACCTGTTCATATAATTTCTTTCATATAGAATGAGGTTACCTTGTAGTTCGTCATATGTCATGTTGTGTAGATCTCCGTCTTCCAGAATGGCAGTCTTGATATCTCAAATCTTTGGAAGACTTTAGACTAGATTCTAGACTTGCAGGCTATATGGATAGATCATCCCCAGTGATTTCAATTCGCATACGATCTTACAGAATCTGGCAAAAATTACTTCAATGTTCTCATTTTCTTTCATTTTGAATAGCTCGTATTCATTGATCAAGGCATCGATCTTTAACTTTTTGACTTTGGTGGTTCCTTCATCTGTTACCTCCAATTTGTCCCACATTTCATTTACGATTTCACAAGTTAATATATTGCCATATTCTTCTTCACTAACTGCACACAGAAGTAAACTTATAGCACATGCATTAGTTTGGATTACCTCTTGTTATTCCTTGGTGACCTCAAAACTTTCAAGGTCTTCTATGTCGACACTGCTACATTCTTGGCCCTTGTCCTTTTGCTTTTCATTAAGTCCTGGAATTGGCTTTGGACACTTCTTGATGACGACTCAGGCTTAGAAGTCATTTGATTAGATAATGATTCTGAATCTGTTTTTCAGTATGAGTAGTGTTGTCCATTGAAGTTTTGCGTCTTGTGGATGAGTGACCATTTCGAAGAAGAGCACCGAAAATTTGATAATTTGCCATTTGATCCTCGCTCACTTGCGGTTAAGCAATACTGCTGGTAGACCTGCTAACAATTGAAATTCAAGAGGGAGTGAATTGAAAATTTTATGTGAGTCGACTACTAACTCTTCAATGTCGACTCGTCTGCGGATCAGTATATTTCACTAGACAGATTAGATTTAAAATAATTAAGCAAATAAATAATCAAACATAAAGTAAAGACACCGAGATTTATCCTGATTTGGAACATCAATGTGGTGCCTACTTCCAGTCCCCTTGGGTTTCAAAGTTTTCTTAGATCGTTCAATGTCGGCTCGAGTACTTTGGTGAGAAACAAGTTCTGAAGACTTATTTTGTTCTTCAGATATTGTGACACAACTTCAGTTGATATTACAAAGTTGACTCGATCCTACTCTTTATATAACAATTGTAAACTACACGTTACCAAGCCTTGTGAGGCTAAGATTGAGACACTTTGATATTCTTCTTTGAAGTTGCGTAACCCGTGTCCCTCTTCAGTCTTCTTCTTTTATAGTCTCGGCTGCTACTCTTCATAAGGAAACCCAAGAGATTTCTTCTTAATTAAGGATTTGAATTGATTCTTTGATTGAGGAATGTAGCCGTATGATATATCCATATCAGATATGTCCATATACGGCTTTTACTCACATCTATATCAAATATGTCCATGATCTTTTCTTCTTTTTACTTTATCTTGATTGACCTGATTTGTTGTGATTCTCGAAACTGAGATCATCATGATTGATCTGATTTGCTGTGATTATTGGGTCTGAGATTCTCCTTCTATTTGTTCTTATTTTGATTGATTTACTTGGATGCCGCTGATCATGATTTGATGTCCTTCCATTCCTAGAGCCGGCTTCCTTGCTTCTTTTATCCTTCCATCACTACTAGTGTTCCAATATCCTTCAAGGATTTACTCGTATCCTACAAAGATTCACTCATTAGTTTGTCATTATTAAAACGCAAATTTAGGAGGACCTCCAAAGGAACTGTTTCGTACCCATGGAGGACTAGGTGAACTAGTTGCTGCCTCTGGCGTATCTGTTTGGACCCCAGCATTTGATGTTACCCCTGCCAATTTGATTAGTGGTATCATCACTGAAAAGGTTAGTTGATCGATATACTTCTATCTTCTCTGTTTATCTTGGTTGTCTCTACAGTTGCACCCACCGTGTACCTTGATCCACTAAACTGTATCATATACTATTTCCTGGAAGTACCGAACCAGTATTCTAACAAATGACAAATTGAATTTGTGCGCCAGACATCAGGAAACACGTGATTTGGTTTGATTGGTCAGTCAAGTGATATTTCTTGTGTCCACATTTGTCTTTCGTTTAGTATCCCATTGTACTATCAGCATTCAGTTCTCAGTGGTAAGTGTTTGAAGGACTTAATAAAATTTAATTTTCTGGTCCTCCTAGAGCATGAAAAATTGTACAATGACATGGAGAGAAATAACTGTACTATGTGCAGCAGCAAAGCTCCTTAGTTTTGCTCAGAATACACAGTTAATTGTTTTACCCCCACCTTGTGGCCAAATCCCTGTGATACCCCTCTCCAACACGGACAACCCTTTACCCACTCCATGTTTTGCTAAGTGGCTTTTATGCACCACTTTTGTGTTTGACTAGTCTTTTAACATGTGTATTTCACGCCCAATAAGGTTGTGACACTTGTCATTAACATTTTTGAATATTACAACTATAACCCCGTTTTCTTCATCTTCCCATCTTCTACCTTCCCTACCATGGGTACCACCACCATGGTGGGCTTCCAACAACACCGAAATTCATCCACAACATCTAAACATCTAGCAAAAAATCTAGCAACTTATTGTGTTCAACAACCAAAAGTCAACAAGACAGTGAGATATTCAAGTTTTCTCAATACTCTTCAGTGTTGGATTTCCAGATTTTTCACTCAACCTTCAGAACATATAGTGTTAAAGCTTAAACCTGACATAAATAACAGATTCACAAAATTTGAACAACAAATAAACAACAAACACTTAAAAGTGGTGTATCTTAGGCAAACGCTCATGTACTTAGAATTGGTTGCTCAACTATTTGACCACCTATTCTTGTGTCAAAATAATATCCAAGACGTCTTGGATATTAAACTTTTGGCTATAGGGACACATTAATAATTTGTTGGTGTCCTTTCCTTTTTCTTCTTTTCTTTCCGGTTCGGTTCAGAATATGAACTTGAAAGGGACTGTGCTGATCAAATCCTTAACTTCCAACATTGCTTGTAATCTTCTAGTCAATGTAATTGAATGTCTAACCCTAAAAGAAAAAAAGATCTCAAATGAGTTTGTGACCATCAATTGAACCCATTTCTTTTAGCATCAGAATCTCTTGTTTGTATATTTCACGTGATTCGTCTTGTTACATTTTCTATGCCTGTATTTTCCTTTTTAGATCTTTAATTGCGACCTACCAATAAGCGGGCGTCGATTTCCCTAACATGATCAAGGCAGCTTATAAAGAAGCTCGCTCTTTTCTTCTTATAATTACTGTTAGTGCCAACAAGAAAAGAAACAAAGCCAAAATTGAGAAGCTTTTTTTTTTTTTTTCTTTTGTAAATAACTGCAGTGCTAGGTCAACTTGCACATAAATTTAGTAAAATTACAGGGATAAAATTGAGATGCTGCTTCTTCTTCTTCTTCTTTTTTTATTGTTTTTGTAATTAAGTGTAGTGCTGGGTCAACTGGCACATAAATTTATATTCTCTTAGGTATTTCAGATACCAAATAACGTTGCTTATCAAGATCTACATAGATGTCAAGATATCATATAACATTTTTTTCCCCGGTGAGATTCAAAACCTGGTTTTACATGGATTTTGTTCTAGTTTATCGTGGTAGTTAGGCCACACTTTTACTTGCAACTAATACAGGTTAGTATTTTACGTGTTGTCATAATTGTCTCGGTTAGCTTAAAATCCTCCTCTATTTTGCAAATGTGCACAACTTTTTTTTTTTTTTGATAGATAAGATTAAAAAGATCCATTGATGAGCTCACTATGTTTTAAACGACAGTCCTGAAAGTGCTTACCTGTCATATCAATCATGAAACTATATTTTGTTGAAAGGTAAACTAACTAATTGAGCTTAAGACAAGAGGGGTTGTTCCGATGGTAAGCCCTCCACCTCCAACCCTAACGTTATGGGTTTGAGTCACCAAGAGAAAAAGGGTGGGAGCTCTTAGAGAGGGTAAAACCAAAAAACAAAAAAAAACAATAATTGAGCTTAACGTATTGTGTGGGGCAGTCTGATTGCATCTGGATTGTGGAAGATACAAGCTTAAATCAAACCTTGCCCTAGTACATAAAAAATGCTACGTAGACGAGAAAATTACCTAACAACAACACTATTTTCTTTATGTTTTCTGATTCAATCTTTACATGCACTAACACAAACAATTCCCTTTGTGCTATTTCTACTTGCATTCACCATTATCGTCTGCAAAGCTCCGGAATCCTGATGGGGTCGTAAGAATCATCGTTGTTTTCAAGTTTCAGCTGATAAATGCTGCCATGAACCCCATTGTTTGTAGTCATTATCCTGCAGGTAAATATGATAAACAACAGTGTTGATGAAATGGTAAATAAAGTAAAATAGAAAGGTTAATAGTTTGGTCCTTATAAAGCCCCCTCCCCCCTCAAAAAAAAAAAAAAAAAAGAATTGGCAAATTTCAATTTAGAAAAAAAGGTATATGAAAGTCTTTTCTGGCATCAAGAAGAAAAAATACCCAATATGTATGCATATATTTATATATCAAGAAGGAGCTGATGTAGTAAAAGGCATTTCAATTTCTTGGGAGGAGCTGATGGATGCATCTGCACTTTTGCTGCCATGAGAGGAGTTTAAAGATGCAGCCCCAAATTGTGCCTGTTTCCCATCAACATTAGTATTGGGTCCAGTTGCCATTGAAGCATTTCTGGCCAATCTAGAATTTTCCATTGTCGATGCTCGTCTAGAAATTTGGCGATTCGAATCCATATTATTGTTGCTCACTCCAAAACATCTCTTTATGCATGTGTAAATGTACGTTAGGAGCCAAAGTAACCATGGAAATCCGATCAATATTAATGCTATAGGAGGAAACCAAGGTTCTGAAAGATTTGGCACAAATAGGTAAAGAAAAAGAAAAATTCCACCAATAAGTACACAAAGACATAACAAGAAAGAGATTAGAGGAACCCTCAGATCCCCCTCCCTCTCATTCATTATTCTTCTCTCTTCAATTGACAATAATAATTCAAAAAAGAGTTTTACAAATGATGATATACTCCTTTAATTTTTGTCTCTACAGACACCTCTTCCTTTGTTTTTCCAATTCTCCTCTTTCTAATCTCCTTCTACGTTCATGTCAATTCAGATTGTTCCTCCTCCAATGGAATTATGAAAACAGGATTTCTTTGTTCGACTAAATGCTTTTCGTCTTCTTTAGGGTTGAGATGCAAGAAAAATAAAATAACAGGGTGTAATGTAGATGAGAAATCAAGAAAAGCGTTTAATATGGAAGTTTGTTTATGAGAATGAGATCATAACGTCATTGTATTTGAGATTTGCATGCAAAGAGGAGAAGAAATTATGCATGACAAGAATTGGCTATTTCGATTTTTGCATAACAGGAAGGTGATCTTTGAAAAATGAATTTTTGTCGTAATTCCATGTAGGTGTGGGGCAATAATAGGGATGGCAAAGAAAATTACTTGTGTCGTCGCATTTGCTTTCTGCCACATCCAACTAGGAATATCACGTGGATTTATTTTACTAAACCAACTTAGGTCGTGAAATTTAACTGATATCACTAAGATATTACTCTTAATATAATATAAAATAAAATTCTAAATTGGACTATATCAAACTCAAGCTAGCATAAAAAATATTCATAATCTAGAATCGATTGCACTTCTATCGAAAATAGCCTTGCTATTTCTTCGGAGGTAGTAGTATGGACTGCGTACATCTTACCCTTCCTCGACTCCACTATGTGCGAATATACTAGATTTGTTGTTGTTGTAGAATCACTTGCATTACTAGATATCTGGATTAAAAGTAAGAATAATTACATATGTTTTATGCTAGCGAATAAGACTGATAAACTATTATACTTGAAAATCTAGGCAACAAAGTGGTGGATGATTTATAAGAATTTCTAATAATAAATGTCTTACTCCTCTTTCAATTACACTCGGGATTTGGTCAAATTTTAAAGACTTTTAGAATATGTTATTTAATTAGAATTGAATAAACATAAAAATTGAAGACAAATAGTTTACCTGGTTATTTATTTATGGTATACAGTTGAAGGTCAATAATTGGAGACTCTTTCAATTACACTCGGGATTTGGTCAAATTTTGAAGACTTTTAGAATATGTTATTTAATTAGAATTGAATAAACATAAAAATTGAAGACAAATAGTTTACCTGGTTATTTATTTATGGTATACAGTTGAAGGTCAATAATTGGAGACTGCCATTGAAATTGAATTTATAATTTTTCATATTTCTTTTTGCAGAGACGCCCAATGTGCATATATAAAAACTTTATAATACTCTTCGAGAACTCAAGAGCTACCTAGTAAAATTATACTTTATTTTGTAAAGAACTTAAAATTTACTGTGGTAAATTTTTCTTTTAGAGAGTCCCCCAAAAAATATCATGTTTCTATAATTAGAAACAATGTAATTTTAAAATTGTCATTTTGCTTTTAATAAAAATACTATATAAAGTAAATTGTTTTTTTTTTAACTTTATACCAACTTTTTGAACTTAAACAAACATAAAAACATTTTGAAAACTCAATTTTACATACCCTTTAAAACTCCATTAATAAAAGTATATGATTTGCACATGCATTACGTCAAATAATATAACACGATAATTAAAAGGATCAATTCGTTTAAAAATAACTATTTACCTTGTGGAAGAATACATGTACAGACTCCTGAACTTTTTGACTTTTTCTGTATAGGCACCTCAATCAAATCACGTACCTATTGAATCCTTTATTCCTCCACAAATGGTTTCAATTAAGCACAAATGTTCGATGTGGCACTTTGCGTGTTCTCACGTCTGTGAGGCGTGTGAAATCTAAATGGAGCAGCTTATGTGGCCACTCCTAACGGTCTTATTACCATTTTTTTATATTTATACCTAATTTCTTTCTCCTACCCTAATTCCTTCTCCCTCTTTCTTATTCTTCATATCCACCATTTTTGTCTTAAATTCTCCTCCTCTTCTGCAAATTTTTCTCCTGCTCCTCTTAAATTCTCATTCTCTTATTAATTTCTTCTTCTTAGTCATTTTTAATATTAATGTCCAATTCGTCTTTTTCATTATCTTCATCTTCTTCAATTGCAAAAGGAGTATGTTTATGTGGGATCAAAGCTGAAATTAAGACGTCATGGACACAACTTAATACTGGACAGAGATTCTTTTGTTGCAAAACTTAAAAGATATTCGTCTTACATCTTTATCAAATGTCTTTTATTCTTTTGCTGCAACACTGGACGGAGATCCTTAAATTTTTTAGTTTTAGTTTTAGTTTTTCTTTAAACTTGTAGGCGAGAGGTAGATGTAATTAATTCGATTGGTATGATGATAAAATGCCTCCTTAAGCAAAGAGGGTGATGTGGAGTTTATTGAAAAGGGTCAAATCATTTGAAGAAGAGAGGAATTGATCAAGAAAATTAATAGTGATATGCATTTATGCAATAGTGGTTTTGGCTACATGAAATTTATTTAAGAAATGTTATAAGATTTTGGCTAATATTGGCTTAGGTTACTTGTATATGGGACTGTTTTGGTTTTGCTTAAATTTTGGCTAATTCTGGATTAAATCTTTTGTATGGGACTGCTTTGCTTTGTCTTTTTTGTTGTAGTTGGTTTGTTGACATTTAAATTGTGTACGAAACAATGAAGAAGGAATGAAGATAAGTTATGAAATGTTACTCTACTTTTTTTTATTTTGCTTTTCTATTGTAATTGGTTTAGTTAGGTTACTATACTCTATTTTTTTATTGTTCAAATGATTCATTTAAATGATTCAAATAGTCAAATGTTTTACACAAAATAAAGCACCATTCAATAATTATATAAAGCACAAGAGCACAAGTGCAAGTGATCAACACTTTCCAGACAATAATCTACCATTCAACTGCTTAAAATAAGCTCCAACCACACATTAAGTATTCATCAAAAATAAATCTAAAATAGATCAGAAAATATAGTTCAGAATCTTCAAATACCCCTACAAAATACCAAAGTAGTCATACAACTAATCTCCAAAGTATACATAGTACTAAAAACACAATTAATTCAACAACTTCATATGCCTTCTGGTGCACTAGAACTTTCAAGTTGGCTTCTTTTTTACTGATCCATACCCTGTAATTGAGAAGTTGTGACAACATTCTTTTCCTTCCACTTCATTATTTGAGGCTTATAACCAATATTAATGTTTATTTGAGTTGTATCTTTGTAAACACCCGGAATGACAACTTTTTTACCCCTAGTTCCAGGCTGCATAAAATAAAGTTAAATTAGATTTATCAAAAAATAAATAAGAATTATATGAATTTGTAATTCATACTTACATTTAATGTTTGACTGTCACTCATTTGATCAGGGTAGATACCAAATCCTACAGCCTTAGACCTCTTTTGTCCTATATGTTGATGCTCTAGTGGTCATTTTTTCCCCAAGTTGATGATCAGATACACTTTTTTTTCCTCTACCTCTGCCAATGCCTCTTCCAGTTTCCTTGCCTTTACCAACTCCCCAACCTTTGCTAATGTCTCTACCTCTGCCTCTTCCTCTTCCATCTGGCTGCACTCTTATACCTACTGATGTATCAACACACATAGAACTACTTTGCTGGCTAAACATTTACGGTTGGCTGAAGCTTGGTGGTTGGCTAAAACTTGGTGGCATGCTAGAACTTACTGCCTGGCTAGAGCTTCCAGGTTGTCCCATCTCATCCTAATAATAAAGGATATTAAATATACAGTATAAATATCAATATTTAATTATTGAATTAAAAGATATGAGTGCATTACCTGAGATTTACAGAGAGTTCTGTTATGACCAATTTGATGACACTTAGAGGAAGAAATTTTCAATTTTTTCTGAAATAGCTTCCTATACTTTTTCTTAGGCTCATTCTTCTGCTTCTTCTATTTTTTGGTTGTCTACCAGGAAATGGTCTAGGCTCGAGAGGATCAATCACTACACCACTTGCATTAGGCCACATTTTTATATTAGGTATTGGCTGAAAAAAGTAGTCAGATACCTTCAAGAATGCATCTTTCTTATACCACTCTTCCACATAAAATTCAGGCTATATACCTTTATGCTGATAAGCCAATACAACATGTTGACATGGTATGCCTCTCAATTGTCAGCTTCTACAAGTGCATGTCCTTGCCCAAATATCAACTATATGCCTATAAAGGCCATCTAAAATTTCATACCCAATCTGACTATTGAACCTAACGGTGCAATTTCTAGCAATGTCTTTGTTTTCTTCAAGTACTAGCAAAGCCGTAAGAGAGATATGTGAAATTTAGGTATCAACAAACTTCCTCATTTCAACATTCCTATCCATTATCTTGTGTTTAATCTCCTCTAACATATTGATTACATATTTATGTCTAGCATCTAAAATCCATAAATTAAATAACTCACACATATTATTGTCAACAATGTCACATTTAGAATGCTCCCTAAAATATGCCCTACACTATGATTTTTTCATAATGTAATAAGTCCTCACAAATATCCTTACCAAGCTGACTGAGTTTGTCCATCTCATCTAAAAACTTCACTTCAAAAATGGCTTTAGCACATCTCCAAAATTGTTTTCTACTTTCTTCTCCTCTCTAGATCTGATGTCAATTGGACCAGATATGTCTAACACACCACATCATTTTCACAATCTGGTAGCAACTCAAGTATAGTCGGTAGAAGACCCTACATTAACATAAATACAAAATCGAAACGCAAAATATATGAACATAGACTGTATAGTAAATAAATAAGAGATCAAAATTAAAGTATAAAAATTAGACTAACCTTTTGCATATCTGACATGACAGTCAGTCCATGTCTAGTTCCTAAGTTCAAATCTTGAATCAAGTGGTTAATGAAGAAACTCGAGCTATGTTTTGTCTCTTAATCAACCACTACCGAGGCTATAGGATACATTTGATTATTTTTATTTCTCCCAACTACAACTAACAATTCACCCTTGCAAGCACCTTTCAAAAAACATCCATCTAAATCAATAGTTTTTCTGCACCCTGCCAGCCAACCTCTCTTTAATGCATCAAAGCAAAACTAAAAATAAACAAATAATTTTTTTCAGGTTGAGACTCTCTATTTATCACTACCCAAAAAGAACTGCCAGGATTATTATGTTTTATCATGTCTACATAGTCACACAACCTTGAAAATTCCATCTTCTAATTACCCAAGAATTCTTTAATGACACTTTTCTTTGCCCTACAACAGTTAGTTTTTCCCACATAAAACTCAACTTTTTTCTCATCAATTCTTGAATTTCCCACAATTTTATATAAAATTGTAAAGTTATTTCATCCTTGAACTTACTTGCAATAAACTTAGATTCCTGCATTTTATTTTTTCTTGCAGCAGTGAATACATGTATAAGATAGTAGTGCTTGACTACAAAGTCACCAGAATGCTTATCAATGCTAGCAAACAACAACTATTTATATTTCATGTCCTTACACCTAACTTTAACTCTATGCTTCTCATTAGGTTTAATCTTCAATCTAACTTTGTATTCAATAGCATACTATGCCACAACCTTTCAAAATTGCTTAGCATTTTCAAATATCATACCAAGATCAAATATAGCCACAACACAATTAAGATCAAATCTTACCTTTTTACTTTTCCTTCTTGGTGGTAAATTAACACCCTTGGAAGCTTCAATTTCTAATTCATCCCTATTGTCATCACTCTCAAGAGCTAAGTTATCTATATACTCCTCATCTCCTCCTAATATTTTCACTATATCTAGTAGCCTTATTCCTTCTAATATTTTCAAATTCCCTATCAACACCTGCTGTTCCAAGTTTTATTTCCTAATTTTGGACATGTTTATTTATTTTTTACACAATTTTTCCTTTCATTTCTAAGAGTTCTTAACTCTTCACCAACCTCAAAATTATTATCTTCTGGTATATTAAACTCTTCAGCGTCAGAACTACTATCAAGATCTATTTCAACCCCTTCTAGATCTGAGAGTTCATCTATATAATATTTTACATCTATGTAGTCAGTTTGGGTAGGCCCCTCATATAACCCTTTAACATTAATGCCATGAACTATTGATATGTTCTCACCCACATTACAATTTTCACCAACCACATTACTACTTTCATCACCTACTAGACCACAAAGAAAATTAGATGGGACCCATCTTCTACCACTTCTAACTCATCCACAACATGGTTCACATACAAGTCTAAAAAGTCACTATCTTTTAGGTATTGAATAATCCTTACTAAATTCAAGTCATTTTCTACTTCAATAAAGTCTTTCTTTTTAGGTTATTTAAAGCAGAACCCACCAATAGCCAAATACCCAAATTCTTTAGTATAATAAAGTAGCTCAGTTAAAGAAAAGTGGCCATTGTCGATACTTAAATATTCCACCTCACTTTCTCCTATGTAACGTGGACCAGATTCTTCAGAGAAAAACTTTACACCGTGATGAAAATGAGTTATAATAATGATATTATCCATCATATTCCTAAAAAACCCCAAAAATACCTGACAAGTTATGAACAATAAAAATCCTAAAAAAACCTAGCTTTTTTCAGATATTTCCAAACTATCATTATTAATGTAATATACTAATAAAGCACTAAGAAACTATTTACAACTACAATACGTGACAAAAATATGACATTATTGTCATTTGAAACATACCTGAGTGTGATTGAACCCTAAATTAACAATAATTCTTGAGATCCAACTCTAAATTCATCCAACCATTTAAGAATTATTGAAATCAGTGTCAAACTTGAACTAAACACTCAAAAACTCTATGTAATTTTTTAATTTACAATATACAAAGCATAAATTAGCATCCATTAGGACGTGAAATCGTGAACTTAGGGTATTTGTTAGAGAGATTTGGGGGTGGGTATGAAAGGTTAAATTTTTTACAGAGGAAATGAAGTGGATATTATAATTTTGTGTATTAATAATAAAAAAGGTGAGGTGTAAAATATATATCGTTGTAATTGGTCACATTTTATACGTAGGAGATTACTGCATACACACACCCAACGCTTAAAAAATGCAGGCTTTACATAAGTACCACATCGGATATTTGTGCTTAATTTAAATCATTTGCAAGGGAATAAAAGGTTCAATAGGTAGATGGCTTAATAGAGGATCCTATACAGAAAAATTCAAAAAGTTCAGGGGCCTGTATATGTATTTAGCTTTACTTTATACTAACTGTCATACTCTAATATGTATACATAATGAAGATGAGTCTTTGATGTAGTAATGAGTTTATCTTTAATAACTTAAATATATAAAACATTATTTTTTTCATTTTGTTTTCCATGTGTTAAAATTGTAAATCTATCTTACTATATGAATTAAACAAAGAAGAATCTAATTATCATTTTTTTTGGAGATTTTTAGAATAATGAATAATATTTTCTTAGATCATAAGTTTAAAAATGTTTGTCAATATAATGTCAAGTTGAAGACCCTCAAAGGCTACTTGATTCTTTTGTCAAAAAAAATAATCAACTAGCAATTATCTATATAAAAAAAATACATGATAATTTATTATTATAAATATCACAGACATACTAAAATTCTATACCTAAATATGTTTTTCAAAACAAAAATTTAATTAACAATTATCTATCAAGACTACATGATAATGTTATGCAAAGTTCAAGATCATACCAAAATTACAAAAAAAAACTTCTCAAATTTCAATTGCATATAAATAATAAATGCTAATTTGTTGTTGTAAACATCAAGAACATACTAAAATTTTAGAAGATTTCCTCAAACCACAAGCAAATTTCTGTCTCTTAAGCATAAATACTGTTAAGATTTCAAACAACAATCTCAATCATCAATTGTCTATCAAGAATATATGATAATTTCATTGCTAACTTTAAAAAACATACTAATTTTTGTAAAAAAACTAACCTCAAATCACCGGAAAATTTATCTTTATAATCATAAAACTATCAAGATTTCAATTAACAATAAAATTCTAAAGAAACATTAAAAGAATAAATTAAAAAAAATAGACTACGAAAAACTAATTAGGTGTTATGAAATATAAAACAAAGAACAAGAATAGAGCGAGAAGAGAGGAGACTTCTTTATTTCTCATAAGAAATTCTTGAGGGGTGAATTACAATGAAGGAAAACTCCTTTATTTATAGGGCAAAACTAATCTTGGGGTTTCTAACTTTTTCATAAATATACATTCACTATATATGGTAAAGTAGACATCCCCTATATATGGTAATATATTTATAACACTCCTCCTTGAATGTCTAATTAATAGATGATGTGACTCGTTAAAACCTTACTAGAAAAAATTTAGTAAAAAAAAATCTAGTGAAGGAAAAAGAGTACACATCTCTAACAATATGCACATAGACTGCCTCATTAAAAACCTTATAAGGAAAACCCAGTGGAAAAAAATCTCATAAGAAAAAAAGAGTACAACGCGCATTAGCTCCCCCTAATAAAAACATCCTTGAACCTTTGCATCCCAATATTGAGCAGCATTTTCTTGAAAGTTGCATTTGGAGGAGCCTTGATGAATAAATAGCCACATTGTCACTTGAACGAATTTGTTGCATATTAATATCACCATTCTTTTGGAGATCATATGTATAGAAAAGTTTTGACCAAATATACTTTATTCTATCTCCTTTTATGAATCCTTCATTAAGTTGTGCTATGCATACTGTATTATCTTTATAAAAATCATGGGTACTTTGTCATATTTAAAACCATATTTTTCTTGAATGGGATGTATCATGGACCTCAACCATACATATTCTTGGCTATCTTTATGAATAGTTATTATCTCAGCATAGTTCAATAAAGTGGCTAGATAAACTGCTTTGTATATCTCCAAGATATAGTAGTATCCCCACATGTAAACACATTGTATGTTTGAGACCGAGATTTATACGGATCAAATAAGTACCCAACATCAGCATGACCAATAAGATCAAGACTGCAATCTTGCTAGTAAATTAACTTAAAAGGCTATATCAAGCCTTGTAGTATTTGCAAGATACATGAGTGCACCAATTGCACTAAGATATGGTACTTCTTAACCAATTTAATTCGGTATATTTCTCATGTCAACAAATCTATTTCTTTGAAAACTCTCCAAGAGCTCTAATAATTTTCAAGCTATAAGCTTATACAATATAAGAATTATAAATAAGTTTCCTAGAAACTTTTATATGCTTCAAACATTTTGAATCCTTAAAAAAGTTTTGATATAAATTTTTTTAAGTGACAATATTCAACATTTCATGAGTGACATCGTTAAGTATCTGGATTGCAAATCAAATAAGTTTTATGCTTACCAAGATGCATCCTTTCGCGTCACTTGTTAAATATTTCAACGTCAGCATGATTCAATAAATGTAAAATTCATATCCTTGTGATCTTTCACAATATTGTGTCAATATTGTATCAAAGATATTGATGACATATCATTTCGTATTAGTTCACAATGTGACATAACATTTTGAGATCTCATCACTTCATTATTTCCAGGTACCTGAACCTTTTATAAGGTTTCATGAAGTGTTATGTCGTAGGCTCTTCAAGAGTACATTGCCTTCTTATTATGATTTTTTGCTCCTTATCCTCTTCAAGGATTATATCATTTCAAATCGATTGGTCTACCAGGCTTCACGCATGCATAGAATTTATCCTTTAGGGACACAAAATAGGAGTACTTACAGCTTAAACAGGAGATGCTTTCGGCATTTGACTTGAATTATCTTTTGAATGAGAATCTAATGATAATTCCTAACATATTTCATAATTGCTTATAACCTCCCTCTTATGTTAGAAAAACTAACATACATCCTCCATCTTCTTTAAGGAATCCATCTTTATGCATTATGATATATAAACCACACATCAAAACTACTAGATGGAATAATTTATTGCACCAGTTTTGACCCTACCCAAAGGTAATAATGGGTTTTTTGTGTATTATGATGCATCCTGTATGGGACAAGGTTGTATTTTGATGTAGCGTGGTAAGGTTGTGGCCTATACTTCTAGAAAGCTTAAGGTTCATGAGAGGAATTACCTGACTCAAAATTGAGAGTTTGCGGTTGTGGTATTTTCTTTGAATATCTATTGCTATTATCTGTATGGAGTGTGTGGATATATATATATATATATATATATATATATATATATATA